>NC_056732.1:277119665-277122165 GCF_019279795.1 Protopterus annectens
GACATGTAACACATGCGATACAGTTGGCCATAATGGGCATGCTCAAACACATGAAGGTATGATGGCAATGTCAGTCAACAACATGCGGAATGGTCATACTGGGCATTCTCACACACGTAAACACAAGACGGCCAGGTCTGCAAACACCAGTGGTCCGGACATATTTGCCGGCACATTGCTATACTGTTGGATGACTGTGCTATATGGTATGTATGTGCTACTGTCTATTGTCTGTATATTTGCCATGGTGTATTGGTAATTCACATTAGCTGTGTGTGCAGGATGTTGCTACCAACACTTGCAAAGGACGGTTATTTGTTTGTGGCCAGAACAAGCCCATTGGATACGGAGTGAGTAAAGCACATTGAAGCAGTTGGCAGCGGTTTTGCGTAGGTTTGCGTGGTGTTAAGCACTGCTGACCTCTGGTTACAGCTTCTTACACTTGGTTAGACTCCACATTTCTTTACCAGTGCAATACTCGCATACTGGTAGCCAAACATGCTTACACCCGCTCGATTCCCTCAGTTTCACATGCACCGACATTGGTGCTTGCATGTGTCACTCACGCTGGGTGGGCACAATCCCTTGTGATGCCTATTACATCGGACTACATGACTACAGTATCGGGTATGGCTGACCATTAGGCGACAGCATGGCATTCGACTGTACGGAATCGGCGGCCTGTCCAGTGAGTTAATCATATTATATGCGTGTTCCTCATACAATCTGCTCCCATCTGGCTGATAGATGGGAACCGATACTCTGCAATGCAGACAAGTAAATGTGTTTTGGGACCCACATCCGTCTGCCGGGTCATGCTATAGCATACCTATTGCAGGTTTGCCACCTTTTAAATTGGCCGAGGAGAGACTTTAGGATTAACACCTCTCCCACTTTACGTGAGACAGTCCCTCCTTAGGCGTATGTATCATGCGAAAATAATCAAGACATAGCAAATGTCCTGATTACAGGACAATATTATATTCTATATTTCTCTAATAGTTGCATGTAACAGTTATTGCATATATGACACTTCTATATGTTATGTGAAGTAGCATAAGCAACTGGACTCCTACTAGACCAAGCTTTTATTTGTGCTAATGCGTATAGTTCTGTACTATGCATGGCTGTAGGTATGTTCTGACCTGGTACATCTGACATTTCTATGGAGCAGGTCCCACTTTGGCCATTTGGAAAGGTGGCAGCCCTATAGGACCTATATGTAGAGATGTCAGATTTGGCAAGGCAGCACATACCCACAGCCAGTAGAAAATAGACTACTTCACGGGTTTGCAGAAGTAAAGGTTATTATTGTAGCAGTATAGTTGCTAATACTGTTTCCTATAACATCTAAGTGTTTCAGATACAACATAATCGTTTTATGCAACCACTACAGACAATATATGGATTCTTTGCCCTAAATCACAGGTCATGTGGCATAATAACATTCATTTTGCAGGACACAACTGCCCAAAGGGGAGTGTCCCTCACAAAGGTGAACAGGTGGTAACCCCAACCTATTATGCTATCATCTACCTAAGGTAGTCGGCGGAATATGCACTTTCCGTCACTATCAGACCTCACATATGAATGGGGGAGAATGAACACTGAATCAGGGACACTGCATAACACCCTCAGGGACACATTTAGATGATTGGTACTATTAACCTGACACATTGACAGTCCCAGAGCATATATATTCATACACATTTGTCGAGGTACATGCTGTTTATGACTCATACATGTTGTCATTAGTCATTATGTGTATTCTGCCACCTGTCCACCTAATATCACTAGTTCTGGAAGGGTTTAGCTGGGACTGTGTTAGATTCTGATTCGTAATCATGGACGTCCATGATAATCGAGTACAGTTCACTGATATAGTCCCTATGTGTTCCCCCAATGGTTTACGGACTATCCAGTACATGTGCTCTTAAGGTTTGAAAGGTATGGGCGTCTGCTATACCCACATAGGAATATTAATTACTTCCACGGGGCAGGCCTAATACATCTCTGCCAACCAACACCTGCACACTTAGGCCCATTATTGCATACCCATGATTCCCCTACCCGACACCCCTCTACAGCACTCATCCTTACTGTGAGCACAGCTGGGGTATGAACTCACCCCTACACACTGCCCACTCCCCCCATGTCGGGACACATGTCGTACGTTTTGTCAACCCATGTGTTATCAGACTTGCACAACCTACTGTTACATGTACAGCTACATCTTGGTTGCATCGATTATCATAGCGTTGCCTAAAAGGGAAATTTTTGGTGTCCCACAAGGGACCCCATGATCCATGTTTAAAGTGTAGACCTTTCAGATCTCTTCCACTGGTAGTTTCCTGCTGGTGGTCTGGAAAGCAGCAGTGTATTTACATTTATTGCGTGTCTGTATGTCTCACCGGCCTAGCTGGGGGGTGTGGGAGGTAGACGTTTGTTAATTGGACCTCCCACTAACATATGCCTAGTCTGAACATATGTTACCCGTAAT
>NC_056732.1:277437165-277542165 GCF_019279795.1 Protopterus annectens
CTAGTGGCATCTCATAAAGCCCTGTCCTGGTTCCCCTCCTCTATGATATATATATTTTTACATAAAAGCTGATATCAAGAGACTAAGGATAACTAAATATGCTGATGATTGCAAACTGGGGGTAATTATCAAATCCCATTCTGGTATATTAATCATGGGCCTAAGGTCTTGGAATTAAATAAACTGAAAACAAGACAGTCTTGGTCAGATTAGACAAGAACTAATGAAGGACACATATGGAGCAATAAAAGAAATGAGACTTTCAAAGTACCAAGGACTTGTAGTGGACCACAGTTTACCTCAATCTACTGAGGTGAATACCTCTACCCAGTAAAATAAAATCCGGGCCTTGTTAAAGGAAACAGTTGCTCAATTTGAAATAATCCAAGTGAAAATATTAAGGCAGCAAAAGTATGATTCTTCCTCATTTATTATATGTAATCAGAATTAATAGGAGGGGAACCTCCTACCAAGTGTAAAGAATAAAACTGACAGTGTAGTTCTTGGGAGGAAGGCTATATGAATTCTGACAAAGAGAGCATAGCCTCCTAATGAGCAGGGGGTTAGGGGCTCTAGCATGTTCCCATGTATGCTTTAGGTTTCATTGTAACCCAGTGGTTTAAAATCATAATAAAGGGAAGCCTGTCTGCGACTTTGCTTTTATGTCAAAAAGTAGTAAAGGGGATATACCAACTGGATGGTAAATATTGGAGGTGCAATTAAGATATGGCAGGATAGATAGATAGATAGATAGATAGATAGATAGATAGATAGATAGATAGATAGATAGATAGATAGATAGATAGATAGATAGATAAGATAGGCAGATAGCTATTAAAGCTGTCAAGCAGTTAGACATATATGAGAAAATGCCAGGGACTGAAAATTTGTGTTACTAGAGATGGGGGAAAGGATGGAAGGTAAAGAAAAAAATCCAGTTTTTGGCCAAAGGAAACATTGGGTACAGTAATGTGAGGGTAACTTAAGCTTATAATGTCCTGCAACAGAAGAAGTTGATAAAAGAGTCAATTAACCCTTTTTTCTAATACTTACAGGAATGAATGTGGAGCCCATGCAATTATAATTATTAAAAGTGATGTTGTGGAGAGAATGCAGGAAATTTCTTAATGTAAGATGCACCCATGCTTAAACATGTTCGTATTTCTTTTCCACATAAACTCAGTCCAAGATAAGGCAGATGCCAAGCAGACCCTCCACTTACATTAGCTCATTAGTTTAACTTTAGATGTGTACTCCCTTCATTGTCCTGCCAGATATGTATGAAGAGACTTGTCTGGTGGGAACACTACCTGCTTACATATTGAAACAAAGAAATCTAGCTTCTGAGTATCTCTCCACTGGAAAAGTATTTGCACTTGGTTAATCTATGACTTGTTGTAAACAAATTCATTTGTTTTTTGTAAGTAGATATTTTGTTTCTTTACAGGAATGTTGTTGTGTCTTTTGGCTTTTCCCGGTTAGGGGTCGCCACAGCAGAACTCCGGTCTGTTAATGATTGGCAGTTGATTTTTACGTACCGATTTGCCAGCCCTGATGCACAACCTTCATTGAAGGAACGCCCATTCACGCATGTCTCCACGCAGAAGATGCTCTAGCTGGCAGTCGAACCGGACAGCATCTTACTGTGAGGCGACAACGCTACCGCAGCACCACCACCATGGATCATTTCTTTACAGGACTCATCTTTGTTAAAACTAGCTAATAGGCCTCAGGGTCTAGAACAACTTCAGTGAGAGTATGGCTTGTGCTTTACAGGCCTGGATGAATAATTAGAACTGTTTTTTTACTTTTCTGCATACTGATTGGTTTGATGTTGCCTCTTTAATTTTATATATCACTTTTCCTGGATTTATTGTGGTTATTGAAGCTTGTTTGGTGCGGCAATACTTCCAGCTTACATATTAAAACAAAGAAATCTAATTTCTGAGTATCTCTACACTAGAGAAGTAAGAATTGTTTTGCACTTGGTTAATCTCTGGCTTATTTTAAGTAAATTATTTGGCATCTTGTTTCGTTTCTTTAGCTCAGTGTTGTTAAAACTGATTAATATGCAGTGGTGGCTGGTAACTTCAAATCAAAAGGGGGCTACAGGAGATGGCTGAATGGATGGGGCCAATGGGAAGGGGTGTGGCCAACTAGAAAGGGGCAGAGTTATGCTCAAAACCACAGAAAAAAGGGACTTTAAATAAATATGCTGCCCTGGGTGTCAAACCATCATTATGAGAGTCCAATCAAGACAAAATGAAGTGGAGAAGAAAAAAATATTTCAATGCATAGGCTATGTGACAGCTTACTTAATATCTAGATGGAAACAAAAAGGTTGTGAGGCATGAAAAAATAAATTACTTTTTAAATACATTACTGGAATGCCAGTCGAAATCAAGTACAAAAAAACAAGCAGCACTCAACTCAAACCTCTTCTCTTTGCACTACAGTTCTAATTATAATTTATTTTCAGCTTTATAAAAGCACCACATAACATGTTGAAAGTAGCAATCTCTGTGATACCCATTACTCCCACTTATATAAATGTTTGTTATCCAAAAAAGACTTGCTGCCTGACAACAACTATCCACTTGTTTCATGGGGAAAACATGATCAAAGTAAAAAATGAACAACAAACAAGCTCAAGATAAATTGCTTAAAGAATTACCGCACAGATTATGGACCTCACATGATAGATTGGCATTCTGTTTAGTTTATGGGTAAAGCCTGCAAAGATGACTGCAAGTCTCCAACAAATGTAATGAGCTTCTAAAAATACTGTAATCCTGTCCTTTATTTCAAATACTTTCATATGCATTTCAATACCCAAGGCTTATACATTATCTAGTTATGTAAATATTCTTTGCATGGCAACAACAAAAAGGCTTTCAATGTTGGTAATTCTTTAACAGTATGCTTATTAAAGCTTACTTGCATCTTACAGTCTCAGACAAGCTTACCTGATGGTCATTAAAGCATTGCTACTTAAACACAGAGCAGCAGGCACTGCAACAACATGGATTTTCTGAATAATAAGAAGCATAAATCAACAGTATAAAAATATGACAGAAAACCAGAACATTCTGCAAAATCAAGGACAGATGAAAAGCCACTGTAGTACTTGTGTCTACCTTGCACACTTACACTGCATAACTGTTCCTAGCCTTGCTTGGGCACATCCAGAGTCGCTACATGGCAGAGTGGGGTACAACAAGTATGTCACAATTTTATATGTCTCTGGCTGGCGGTGATGGCCCTGACACATTTGTCATACCCCTCAACCTCAGAGCAAGAAATCTGGAAAAGCCATAAATAGAAGTGGGTCAAAGGCCCAAAAATAAGGACAATTTTTAAATATTGCTCTTATAAACTTAGAAAGATAATAGAATAGCGGGTCTTGCATTAGTATGAATTGTCTGAAGGATATGAAATCTGGAACTCAAATGTCTGCCATTATTTTCTAACTTCAATCTTTAATGATTTGCCACTAATTTGCCAGAAAACCACAATTTTATGAAAAACAGACCAAAAATGTGATGCAAAAATATAAAATAGCCAAACAATACAGCTGGGAACCTGTCAAATAAGGGACACTTTTTTTAATATTAGTACCGTTAAGTTGAGCAGCTGACAAAATAAGAGAATCTCCATGTATTTCTAAAATAAAAGTAATCTGTAATTCTGATCATTACGATTATTTATTAATTGTAAACCCTCCACATTTCTTCCAAAATTGCCATTTTGTGGAGGGATTATTAGGGGGAGAGCAACATTTTGAGCCACATTCGGGGATAGTTGAGAGGTTTGGATAGACCTAATTCTATAATGGGATTTATTTGCGCATACCTCTCAACCTCTTAATTCAGGAAATCTGGACAAGGCCAAATATATTGGGGGAACAAACAGACAGTACTAAAAATTGCTCTTGTATAAACTTAGTTGATAGAATAACAGGTCTTGCTTTTGCATACATTTTTCTGAAGGGTATGAAGTCTGAAACTCAATGTCTGTCATTATTAAGTGACTTCATTCCTAAATGATCTGCCAGAAAACCACAAATTTTATGAGGAACAAACCAAAAATAAGAAGGAAAAATCTATTCATTCTGAGAAAATCTGGACAGTTGAGAGATATAACTCATCTGGGAGAATCCTACACGATGGGCTTAGCTCCCTAGGTGTGGACAATAAAAAAACCCCACCCTCCCCAAAAAAATGAAGATCTAAGAGAAGTGATTGCTTCAATCTGGCTTCATCACTTTCAGTAGCATTCAGACTCAATCAGTGAAAATATTCAGTAACAAAAAAAGTTTGCCCTTGTAGATAGTTGATTTAACTGGTTCCTAATTGAACACATCCAACCAAGAACTGGGAGGGGGCATACCTGAGCTGATTAGGTAATCAATAAACACCTACTGATTGTATTACATTATATTCCTTGTATAATACAATACAGTTGTTAGAGGGTGTTTTAAATTTATTATTTTGAACATTTTTCCAGTAAACAAATGAAACAAAATGCATGCACCAACAATGACAAAACTGCCCAATTCAGAACATTTCCATCTTAAAAGTCTACTCAAACTTCTACAGTCCACTAGTATCAGTATATATGCACAATCACTGCAGAAGAAAAAGTCACCTAAAGTATTCCACATTAAAGAGATCTGTAACTAATGAAGAGGTTGCTGCTAGCAAAGAATGTTATATTTCTTTGTTTCATCTACCAATAAAGTGCCTTTTGCCCTTGAGGAATAAATTGCCTATGTTACATTAAAAAAATGATAAGCTAGTAATATTGCTATAGGGAATGGATGGCAAACTGATAACAGGTTCATAGTTACTAGGTATCTCCACCAAAGAAGACATTCTCAGGACTGCAGCATCCACCCCCTTTAAAAGTACAACACAGTACAGTATCAGCAATGCATCTAAATACTGTGGGAGTAGAACCCACAGCCTTCTACATCAAAAGCAAGTATTCAACCTGTAATGCTATTAACAATGCAAGCAGCCCCACCATGAGCAGTACCGAACCTCTCTTCCCCTGAAGCTCTCAGACCCTTGGAAAATCCACTAGACACTCAACTGTATCTCTCAACTTTGCAACACAAGAAATCTGGAAAAAGCCAACATTTATTGTGGGGGGGGGACAAAAGCCCAAAAACCAGGGACACGTTTTAAACATTGCTTGTATAATCTTGGACAGTTGCTAGAATAAAATGTTGTGTTACCACCATGCAATTCACTGCCAAATCTTGGACCCAAGACCCTGTACATTATAGTCAGAGCAACATACCACTATGCCAAATCAGCTGTTTCTTGAAAGACAGGAAGACTGAAACTTAAAAAATGGCTATCATTTAGTGAATTCAGTTCTCATCATATCTCTCAACCTCTTCGCACAAAACACCTGTACAAAGCCAATAATGGGGGAACACAGCCCCCAGACATATTCAATGAATTCAGTTCTCACCATAGCTTTCAATCTCTTAGCACAAAAAAACTGGGCAAAGCCAGTAATGGGGGAATACAGCCCCAAAAATAGGGACAATTTTCAAATATTATATATAAACTTAGAAAATTGCTAGAATAATAGGTTTTGTGTTACCATGTATTTTTCTGAAGAATATGAACTTTGAAATTCAAATCCCTGTCATTATTTAGTGAATTTAATCCTTCACTGATTACAAAAATCTAAAAAACCACAGATGTTATGAGGAACAGAACAGAACAGAACAAAAATATGAGGCAAAAATCTGAACAGTTTTCACAAGTGGTGGTGGGTAGGGAATTCAGGCGCTTGCTACCTGTACTCAAGGTACAGGGTTTGAGCCTGAATAACTCTATCCACCAGATATATTTAACTGGGGCATTAGACACACACACACACACACACACACACACACACACACACACACACACACACACACACACACACACACACACACACACACACACACACACACACACACACCAGTACCTGTATATTCCCCTTGCACCAACTACTGAACCCAATTTCCTTGCAATGAGAGTGTGCCACAATCAAATTCCCTTTCTGGGAGCCAATCAGTTACTATCCATATATGTATGTGACACCAGATGTTGCAGTCCGATCTCCTTCCAGTCTATGTTGTTACAAACCACATAGACTTCTGGGCATCTGTACAGTGATGCCTTCTCTTCATAATCTGGACTGGTTAAATGGCAGTCTGGGTAGGAACTTGACAAGCACGCATGTGCAGTTCCAGGACTCAGCTAATTATTTTACAATTCTGTTTTCTTTCATTTAGCAGCTGGGGGCTGCAGCCCTGCAGTCCAATAGAATGAGCCATGCCTGCTAATATGTATCAGGATCAAAGGCAGCTTCAGTGACAGTGTGGCTCATTTGTATTTTCTCCACCCCCCCCCCTCTCTGTCTTTTGCTGCTGCGATTTTTAAACAGTGGCCATGTCACTGTTTTCCATTCCTTATGGTAATCACACTACCAAAGTCTGTCCCTCTCCTCTTTCATTGCTGTTGTCAGTTGCATAAGCTATTTAACTACAGCTGCCCCACCTCCACACTGTTTTCCATAGATCCATAATACTGAATTCCCACCCGGCCAGCCAGTATTGGTCTTGCGTAATCTCCCCTTAGACTGCTAAAGTTCAAGTTAGCTTTCCGCAAAAGGGAACGAAACAAGCTTTTTTTATTATTGCATTTTGTGTCACCATTTGCTGTTACCTGTACATTTACACAGGCTTTTCTTGTTTACTGATTTATTGTCTGTTTTAGGGGAAAAGTTGTTTCCTGTTTCTCTTTAACTTAACTGCTGCTAAAGTCTTGTGCCTAGAGTCTCAGAGGTGGAAAGGTTGAGCTTATAGAAAAGTATATGCATTTTCCTCTGCAATTTGTCATCTTTTTTCATGAAAAAGTTGTTGCTCTGTATTTTGTCATTCCCGGTACTACAGTATTGTGCCAAGAGTTCCTACAATGAGAGTGTTGGACTTATACCACATTCTGTCATCTGTTTACACTGTGAATTGGCTTTTAGAGTAAATATATGCTTTTTAACAATAGCTAACTGGCCAGTAGTATGAAGTCTTGAGGTTTCATAGTGTGATTCCATGCAAAAGGTTTCTTTCCATTAGTCTCATATCATAGCAACTGTGTTAAATTGCTGTTTTATATAATTATTTATTGCATTTATCTGCATTTAAGAATGTAAAGTACATTTGTTTTCCAGTATCCTTGCTGTTGGGTTAATTTCTTGAAGATTACTGTAAAAGTGTTGTCTTAGCTTATTGTTGAATTGGTTTCTGTTAGTTTTTCACTTTTAGCTAACCTTTGTGTGGATTTACATTAAGAACACTTGGGATTACTCATCTAGTGAGAGTAGGGGATAGCCTTGTTTGTCCGCATTGTGAAACATATAGAAAGCCTTAAAGTGATGTTGTTTTATTGGCCAGAAGGGTATTGGAGTTTAGTAGGGCCTTGTATAGATGCAGGCACTTAGAAACTAAATTTTCCATGTAAAACTACCTCTGAAACTGTAGCGAGTAACTCAGTTACACAAAGAATAACTAGTTTTGTACTGAGGAGCATTGCCCCATGAATCTACTTCTACATAGCCTAGTTTTTGTATCTAGCCTCAAAAGTACCCAAGCTAGCAAGCTATTAATCTCTCTTGAACCACACCCTTGTAGTTCATCTAGAAGGACCTGACATCATGGATACGCACTTTCTCAGTTTCTCTGTTACCATTCTGGTGGCTAGGGGCATCCTGAGACAATGGAGCAATTGCCTCGTTCACTGACAGATATTAAAAGCAGTATATTTAAGTTGTGACCTCCAGAACTGCATGCAGTGCTCAAAATGTGGTTTGACCAAGGTGTTTTAGAGCAGAAACATTGCATCCTTTCCATCTGATAGTGCTTCATAGCATTCTGCTTGCTCCTACTGCTGCTGTCTTACTTTGTTGCCATGGATCAATTACTGTGAGGATCAGTACCTCACAGTCCCTTTTCTTGCTGTGTCACCACCAGTTCTACTCCTCCAGCTGATACTTCCTACCAGGGTTTGAATTTTGGAATTTTCTGTACTGAACCTTAACAACCATGCTTCTGACTACTTTGTCATTATTTCCAAATTTTTGTTAGACTCTTACCTTCATTCTTAGTTGCTACACATATGATTATGGCATCAACAAAGAGCTTCATTTTGTAGTCTTTTTCTTTCAGACATGCCTCCAGACAGAGGGATGACCATGACACAATCATGTTGTATAGCCAATTGGACCAAATCAAGTGTGTTAAGAAGACATGTGTGTGAAATGGAGAGCTATTTATGGGACAATTTTTTTTTTTTTTTTTTTTGAGAGGTGCCCATTTTTTTTTTTTGAGAAAGAGAGAGAGAGAAAGAGAGCGAGAGGAATGTTGAGGAAGGGAGTAAGGCTGCATTCCCAGGCTGCATTCTACATGAACTACAGAATGAACTGGCACCCTACCTAAGTACCATGTTCAGTCATAGCCTCACCTCAGGCTTTGTGCCCACTGAATGGTGCACCATGACGGTTATCCCACTCCACAAAGGAGGAGCCACAACAGACCCTGGCAACTACCACCCCATTACCTGATGAGCCTGGTCTGCAAGGCCATTGAACGTATCATAAACAAAGACATTGGTAATCTCCAAACCATGGACCCTACCCAGTTCGGGTTTGTAAAAGGCAGAGCATGTCTCCTAAGCCTGATTGACTTCTTTGAAGCAGTCACCAAAGCCATAGATGAGGGTAAGGTGGTTCACACAGCTTATCTAGATCTCACCAAGGCTTTTGACACCATCCCCCTCTCTGGAATTATAGATAAGCTCACTAAACTAGGTATAAATCCCTATGTCACAAGATGGGTTGCCAACTGGCTCACAGACAGAACCCACATTGTGAAAGTAGCAGGCTCCAAATCGGACTTCAGACCATTGATAAGTGGAGTACCACAGGGTTCAGTCCTGGGTCCTCTCCTGCTTGGTATCTACTTCTCTGAAGTACAGGCTAACACAGAAGGTCTTTGGCTAACAAAGTTTGCAGATGACTGCAAACTAGGAGCCATAATCAAAACTCCTAACGATGTGGACATAGTACAAAAGGGCCTCACTGAGACAGATGCCTGGTGTCAAAGCCATGACCTGAAGCTCAATGCCAAAAAGTGTATTGTCATCCCCTTTGGTAAAAACTCTGTACCCATGAACTACCACATAAGTGGTAGTCTACTTAATGCTGAAAGTGTGATAAGAGACCTTGGGACACAGGTGGACATTAATCTCTCCTTTGATAATCACATCACTACAGTGGTCAGGAAATCCTTCTATGTGGCTCACCTCATCACAAAAGGTTTCTCTTCCAGAAAAAAAGAGGTTATTGTTCCCCTCTACTCATCACTCATTAGACCCATTATAGAGTACAATGCCCCTTTTGGTATGTACCTCACAAGACATCTACAACAACTGGAAAGGCCACAGAAATACCTCACAAAGAGGATTACTGGCCTCAAACAGATGCTCTACGCAGACCGTCTCAAAAAACTCAAGCTTTAGTCCGTCGCATATCGCCTACTCAGAGGCGATCTCTGCCTAACATACAAAGCTATGTCAAACCCAGAACTGTTGGACATGCTCCACCTAAAGAAATCCCAATCCCTCCGAGCTACATGCTCTAGGGACCTAAACCTTGTCACCACAATAAACAGAACATGCTGGAGGGATAGATTCCTGTCCTAGAGACTTCCCATACTCTGGAACAGACTACCTATCTATGTCAAACAGAGCTCCTCATTTGCACTCTTCAGGAAAAATCTGGATTATTGGATGGGAAATAGGAAATTCACCCCAGGGATCACTTATGTGGCTCTGCTCAACAGGGGCACAGGAAAATAATTTTCTTGGGTGGCGAAAGCCAGGGTACCTTTTTGGCTAGGCTTATATAGGCTCTAGGTCTAATAGCCTAATACCTACCTATGAACCTATGAGTAAGGTATGTCCGGGTCTGATAAGTTGGGTAGATGAGAAAGCAATTGCAGGCAAACAAGACAAACAAGACAAGACATAAGGATGGTGATAGATGCAAGAGGTTAGTGGATACCATGAGTGAGGCGAGGGTGAGGACATCCATCACCCATGCTTGTCAAGATGGGAGACAGTGAGAATTGAGATCTCACCCACTGGACTGTCATCAGTGACACCTCATTCCACCACTGACTGGAGCATTCAACATCTCCTTCTCCTCCTCCTTGTCCTACATGAAATGAAGGAGAGCAGCCCCTCCATCCGGCATAGGCATGTACCAACAGTTTGGTGCACAACACTATGCACCATCCATGGCAGTTCAGCATGGATGATAAATTCATCACCTCTCCCAACTGCTTTTGGAGGGAAGTAGTGGACTATCCTCTGAGGCAGAACTACCTGATGGGGCAGGTAGTGAGGGGCAGCAGAGGTGGTGCTGCCAGGTTGGCTCCCAGACATGCTGGGCAATGGTGCCAGGGCTGGTGGAGTGGGGGCAGGCAGAACCTGTGACGTAGGCCCATCATGTTATCCTGTAGAGCATTTCTTGATGTGGTACACATGGATGACTTGGACTAATTTTGATGACACATAATAATATAAAACAAACAAACAAAAAAAAGAGAGATAAGGTTTGGGGTGAGAGAAAAAAAAGAGATAAGATTAGTACCTTCATATGTAACATACAATGCATTAATACAGTTATTTGAGTCTATTATCTTAACCTTTACTCTTAAGACTACCGCCCCTAACAGATAACTATTACGTTTAAGACTATCACCTCCTAACAGATGCCAACCATACTACAGATTGCATCAAGTACTCCTTTACATTTGCACATATTGCACATATGTGTGTTCCAGTTATACAAATTGCAGTTTACAGCAGGACATGTGTGCCACTGGTATAAAGCTTTTACTTTAAACCTTTAAGTTACATATAACTGAAGAATTAATGGTGTTGTGTAGTTATATATTGGAGCCCACCACTTCTGACTTAAGTCTAATACTATACTCTCGGTTTGTGCTACTGACTAATGCATGAATACTTGCTTTTACAGTTGAGATATGCATGGTCAATTTGATACAATTGTATAAAATACCAAGCAAGCTAACTTTGAATGCTACAATAACACTACTCTTCTGCTGCATACATACCACAGGCCTCCCTCATCCTCGCCAATCTAGTCCCATGGGTCTTAACACTGCACTCCCTTAGCATGGCAGCTTTGGAGAAAATAGAACAGAATACCATTATGAATACCAGTCTTGAAAATATTCAGCTTTTAAGCCTTACAAATACACTCCGTAGTTGATACTTTCACATCTGTGGGATGTCCTCCATCCTAAATTCCCTGATCCAAGCATCGAGGGTACCCCTTTTCTCCTCCAGAGGTCATTGCAGTGATGCCTGCATTGGTCACCAGTGTGGAAGATATTGGCGGAACTGGCTATAGCCTAGGCCAAAGTATCTCAAGCCTCTAACTTATACTGGGACCCACAATAGTCCCCCTGCAGCAACCTGGCAATGTGGTGTTTCATTAGGAGTCCAACAAAAATCTTGGACTCCTGGACACCCCATCTCTGAGCCCTAAATCTCACACCCTCTTCATGAATGCCTGCCATGTCTACCATGGATCAAGAGCAATGGAGAATTATGGCTTCCCACCAATTCCAGTTATCACATTTACTGGGACTGTGCACACTGTTTGAAAATGTTGTGCACTGCTTACCATCATGCAGACACAATGCTTGGTGGTAGGCACTGCTAAGCAACATGTTTGTGTGATGGTAAGGGTGCGCAACAGTGGCAAACAATACAATTTCAAGGTTATTTGGTGTACAGGCAGTTGTGTATGTGTGTTTGACAAATGTGAAGGCCATGGCAGTCCAGAGAGCAGAAATATACTTACAGGAATATAGTACACAGTATACCCACAGTCATACATTTGATAATAAATGGATAATACATAGATAAATTAATAAATGACTGACACAATACTAATGTCTCAACCCTCATACATATAATTAATATAAGCTATACTATGTCAAGTGTTATAAGTGAGAGTGACTATAATGGGAAGTGGAACAACATTAAAAGTGCATGAATATACTGTATTCAAACCCAGAACCGTGGGTATGACAGTCTTACACTTACACCTGTTGTCACAAGAAGGTTGAAAGAATACTTGTCTATCTTGCAGTTCATTGCTATAAACTGCAATGTCACAACAGTAAAACAAAGGTTGCACACCTTGGACTAGAACCCAGGACCATCTGTCCCAAAATATCAATGCATTAACACCTGCTGTCACAGAGTTTCTGTTATTACACAAAATAGTATTATGTTGCTATTCTTACTCTCCTTTTGTTGCATCCAGCCTGTATCCAATGCTGTCATATGTTAAGGTCAGTTCTGTACAACTCTCACACGTTTTACCTTTTATTTTGTCTGTGTAGACTCCTTTCCGTGGTGGTATTCCAAAGGTTTTGGAATTCACGGGGAACACCAGCAAGGAGTCTAAATGGTTGCTTTATAGGTTGTTGAATAGCACCACCATGTTAGATTGGTTAATTAGCATGTAATTCAACTGCTTATGCTGTAATTAGCATATTTGTGCAGGGGTGCATGCCTGTACATGGCGCTTACTGAATCAAAAAGTTTCTGTTGCCATGTGCACATCGTGCTGTGACTCGCACATGGTGAAATATGACCGTATAGGCTTTACTGAATCCCCGTGATGTAGTCATATCTAAAAAAAACATGCATTTTAGGATTATCCAGGATGACATTAGGTTACTTGAAAACGTTTCAGCTCAGTTCCATTGTGGTCCTTTTCTAGATATGCATGGTATAATTAGGTCACAAAAGGACACGTGGAAACCGAAAAAGCAGAGGTAAGGCTTCTTCTACTCACATGTATCCTCTGCATAGATCTCCTGTCACTCCCCCATCAGGAAAAGTATTTAGTTTAGGACAGAAGTGTTTGGTCAGTTTCCTCCTATGATTCCTTATTTCCATTCCTGAAAGGACACATGGAAACAGAAAAAGCAGAGGTAAGGCTTTTTTTTTCAGATGTGCACTTCACATAGCTCTCATGTCACTCTCTCTGAAGTGTCCCATACTTGTTCTGGCTGCCCACTCAGACTGCTGACACTGAAGGAAGTCATAAGACAGTGTCAGTCTCAGCAGTCTCACTGGGTAGCCAGCACAGGTATGAGACACTTCAGATGCCCTTGAGTTCCACTGAAGCCCCATGCCTGTCCTAGGTTCATTAGTGGAGTGATGGTCTTACCCTGCTTTTTCTCTTTACATGTGCCCTTTCAGTAGCCCCTTATCAATATCCCTTCAGGTAGTATTTTCGCTAGGGCAAGAAAGTTTCTGTTTACAGTTATCTGTGCCTACTGCCAATCTGATAGACTGTGTGAATTGGTGTTTTCATGGTTGGTGGGTACATACTGCATCACCATTGCAAATAATGAACCTTATCAGAGGAAGAATAATGCCACTGTGGATATAAGTGAAGATTCCAGATAGCAACAAGGTAATGCATATTATGCGCATGGGCACACACACACACACACACACACACACACACACACACACACACACACACACACACACACACACACACACACACACACACACACACACAGTAATCCAATAAATCTGCCAAACATCACCACCAGTAACCTACTCTTATTTCTTTCCTGTGCAGGTGCTTCTACCTCATGATAGTATCATGGCTTCAAGAATAGGAGAATGACAAGTGAGACTGTTGGTTGATGGTCATTCCTACATTCACTGAGCTGCCAGCCATGCCTCCAGAAGTAAGAGATACTGCAGTTTGAGCTTCTCTACATCTAGCATGAAGGTACACCAGATTGTAAGTAAAGTATGCACTGGAATGGACTTCTGCAGTTGTTTGAAGTGAATTGTTCCAATAACCCTGAGCCTGACATTCTTGTGTTGCATGTTGGAGGGAACAATCTCATCACTCATCCACTCAGAGAGCTAATGTTTCAAATCAAGGCAATTTTTGAACACATGCAGTTGTGTTGGCCACATTGTCATTTTGTGTGGTCTGACATCATTCCTTGCCAACACTGGAAAAATGAAAACATTCAGCAGGGCAGCACACAAGGCCAAATGTTTATAGAATGAGTTCCTGAATGGCTTGATGCACAGGGTTGGCAGATAAACAATCAGCCATAACAGCATCACTGCAAAAGATGTTCACCTTTTCAGTAGTGATGAAATTCACCTAATCAAAGATAGTATTGACCTGTTTGTGACTGATCTCCATTGTGGCGGGATGTCAGCAATGCAGGCTATACTGGCAACATGCACCTAATGACAAAGGATGGAAAACAACCATGACCAAGTAGGAACCACTGTGGTGATGAAAACTGTATTAAATTTTATGGCAGAACATAATAAAAACAAATATCACAGTTAGTGCTTGTTATGTGAATTATGATATTTTCATATTTTTACCAATAACACTGCTAGGGAACATGGCAACATGCTGAGTAAAACCTCATTTTGAAGATGGTATTGGTACTAATAACTAAGTACTATAACTGCATGCTGCACATATATACAGAATTCAAATTTTGTTTATGACAGGTTATGAAAATTATGATATTTTTTCATATTTTGGTGAATAACTCTGCCAATGGATATGTTAACATGCTGAATAGGATCTCATTTTAAGATAGTTTCAGTATTTATAACATAGTGAAAGAACTGTTACTATATGCTGTACACATGTTCAGATATTACATTTTATTTATGATTTAGGTTATGAAATTTGTGATATTTTGTCACATTTTGGTGAGTAACTCTGTTAGGGAACATGTGAACATGCTGAATAAAACCTCATTTTGAAGACAGTATTAGTACTTACAACACAGTAAAAACAACTGTAACTGTATACCTTACACATGTCCAGATATCACAGTTTGTTTATGACCTTAGGTTATAAAAAGTATGATATTTTGTCATATTTTATTGAATAACTCTGCTAGGAAAGATGGCAAGATGATAAGTGAGGTGTCCCTTTGAAGCCACTATTTCTTTTTTTTTCAAAGAATTTTATTAAATAATTATTAAAATGAACAAATATTTCCATGAAATTATAAAATTTTTTCCTTAAAGTTAAAAAACAAGAAAATAAAAAAAACAAACCTTCTAATATATAAACCAATGTAACTAAACTATGTACAAAGATGTTCATCATGCAAAAAAAATTCTTAATGTAGCTGTAGGTTTAATAAAAATCATCTGTTTACATAAATTAATAAACTATTTTTCTAGAAGTTAATAGATGATATTCCATGAATTATATAATGTAGTATTCCTAGATCATCTAGATTTAATAATTAACATTTCCAAATTACATGTTTCATGGAGTATAATTTTAAATTCCAAAAATGTAGGTGCTGTACTAGATTTCCAATTCTTAGTGATTGTTTTTCTAGCTATAGATAGTATAGACCAAACCAAAGGGTACTTATTCTATTTTACACAATCAGGAACAGGAGTATTAAATAAAACAAGTGATTTAGATTATAAAGAAATTATCAGTAAAAATTGTTTGCAACAAATTATTGATATCATCCCAAAATTTTCTTAAATATATGCAATTATAAAACATATGAGACCAGTCAGCATTCAATTCAATATTACATCTCCAACATGTTATATTATTTTTAGAAAATATACTTATATTATGAGGAGTGATAAATGATCTATTTAAAAATCTCCATGTGAATAATTTCCATTTTAAAGAAGAAGTAGTCATACTTGCTGATTGTAAAATATTCAATTTGTCTTTCTCAGAAGGGGGATTATTATTAAATAAAGAAAAATATTTCCAATAATTATCTGAATGTGTATCTAAATCACATTTAATTGCCCTATAAATGTTTGATAACTTGTTATTAGCAGGAGATTTATGCAAAACTGATAAAATCATATATTGTATTAGCTTAGGGATTTTTTTTCTAATTATAGGAGACATAGAATCCAATTTATTTAATACATATTGTCTATCTTCTTGAAGCTCTAACCATAAACAAGAATCAAGTTTATACTCTTCCAAGAGTAAACTATTGGATTTTATCTCATTATTTATCATCATTTGGTGCCAAAATGTTAAATGCTTTTGCTGAAATATAGACATTTTTTGTATAATCTGAAGATGAAATAGATCTGTGTGTGTAGGCTATAGGGAAGAGTAAAAAAAGCCAATCCTTAAATATATATTATATTTAAATATAACATTTTAAATGATTTTAAAAGAAAAAAACTATATACTTAGAGTTAAAACTCAGAGAAGAAAATTCAGAAATATAATATTTTAACCTCCAAATAAATTGATTATTAATTATATTTAGCTTATAGGAACTGTTTATATCTTTGGTATTTTGTGACAATATCTCTATAAACTCTTTCCACTTAGCAGTGTATTCCACATCAATGAGATGAGAGATTGTATTGAATACTGATGAAATTGAATACATTTCTAAATTTGGTAAGGCTATACCCTCATTATTCCAATTATATGTATGGTATGTTAATGCCACAAAAAATTCTGAATCATTGAATTAAATTTTTTAATTATTTGGTAAGAAGGAGGTATAGATAAAGATTGAATTATATATAAGATTTTGGGGAGAAGGATCATCTTTATTATTAAAAGTTTATCATCCATAGAAAAGGGTAATTTGTTCCATTTATTTTTAAATTTTCTATCTGTAATAGACTTTTATTATAATTTATTTGAATGGTATCTTTAATATTGTTAGCAATAATTATACCTAAATATGCTATTTGTTGAGACTGAGCTATATATTCATTATATTCATCAGGTATATTGTATTTTTTTGAACCTGTTAAAAGAATTTGTGTTTTATTATTATGAAAAGTAAGGCCAGAATTGTTTTGAAAATATTCCATGTTTTTAAAAAGTTTTTGTATAGATTCCCTTCTACTCCCAAGAGTAATCAATATGTCATCTGCAAACATTTGTATTGTAGATGATATAGTGGGGTTTAATTTGTATCCTTCAATATCTGTATCATGTCTTATTAAATTTGCCCATGGTTCCATAACTAATGAAAATAAAAGAGGGGATAAAGGACACCCTTGCTTAGTACCTTTTACTATTGGTATATTTTGAGATATACTAGTACCAATGTTAACATAAGCTTGGCTACCTTCATATAACAGAGTGATAAGATTGATAAAATTATTGGAGAAATGCAATTCCTTTAATAGAGTGAACAGATATTCCCATGTAACTGAGTTGAAAGCACAATTTATATCTAAACTAACTAGGGTTAAATTTGTTTTAAGATTTTTCACCAAATCAATTAAAGTTAATATTCTTTTAATGTTATCATATGAAGTTCTCTTTATTATAAGCCCAGTTTGATCACTATCAACTAATTTGGGTAAAAGTGTTTTAAGCCTTTCTGCATAAATGGACATAAATAATTTGTAATCCATGTTTAATAGGGAGATGAGTCTATAGGAGGATCTTTGTTAGATTTTAAAATAGTAGAAATAAAAGTGTATTTCCAAGAAGGTGGAATTATGTTTTTGTCCTGAACAAGATTAAATACTTTATAAAGCAATTTTAGAGCATTTATATGTAGTAATTTGTAAATTTCAGGAATGATGCCGTCATTACCTGGTGCTTTATTTTGCTTTAATTTGGTAATGTGAGTTTGAAGTTCCTTGAAAGATATTTAGCAATAGAAATCCCTTGTTCCTCTGAAAGTCTTGTTTTAGTGTATTTAATAATAAATGTTTTTATTTCCTCTTTAGAGTTAATTTCAGTAGTTGTTTGGTTGATGTTTATAAAAAACTCTCTAAATTCAGTTAATATATTATGAATTTCTGATACCATTTTTCCTTTTTAGGGGAGAATATTTCATTAATATGATTAAATCCATTTAATCTTTTTATTTTATTAGCAAGAATTTTTAAGGATTTAGGGTTAATAGAGAAATTTATAAACTTGAATTTTTCTATATTGATCATAGTTTTATGTTTTAATATTTCTAGATATTTATTATTTAACATATGTATTTATTTTCTTTTCTCTGATATATCTTTATCACCCATATTACTAAGTTTTAAAGTGTCTAATTTACATTGTATATCTTGCAGCTCTTTATCCCAAGCTTTCTTTTTTTGTTGTACCAATTCAATATCCTACCTATGCTTTTAGGGCATCCCATATGTAAATTTCTGATATATCATTAGTATTGTTAAGTTCTAAAAAATTCTGTACTTCTGTAGAAATGAAATCATTAAAATCTTTTAATTTTGTGATATAAGCTGGGATCCTTGTTATATGAATATTTAAATTTGGATTGACTACCACTTCAAAAATTATAGAATTATGATCTGATAAAGGACATGAAATCACTGCTGATTTGTTTAAGGAATCTGTTAAATTATTAGAAATAAAAACTCTATGTATCCTCAAGTATGAGTTATGTCTATGAGAAAAAAAGGTGTAAAACAAAGAAATAGTATCTGCAAAATAATTTATATCTTTCAAAAAATAAGTATCTGAAAGTCTTTTAATAATTTAGATGATGTAGATATTCTTCTCTTCCCATTAGTACTAGAGTCTTTGTAATCTAGAATACAATTGAAATCACCTGCCAAAATAATGTTCCCTTTAGAGAATAGTGCAATTTGATCTAGATGTTGTTTCACTGTGTTTATCCCTATCCATGGGATCCATAATATGTTAATCAATGTGAAAGTTTTACTGTTTATTTCTATGGTGACTGCACAAAACATTCCTTTATTATCCTTATATGTATCTATTATTTTAGGAAAATGCATTATGCTGTTCCATAGGATAGCTACTCCTCTCTTTTTCTTAGTATGTTCAGAACTTACTAAAATCTTATATGTTTTAGATTCAAGTCTGAATATATCCTCTGTTATTAAGTGAGTTTCTTGTAAAATACTAACTGGGATTTATGTAACTTAAGATATCTAGTTAAATTCCTCCTTTTATTAGGATTATTTAAACCATTAATGTTAACTGATATACCTTTTAGTGTAGTCATTGAAAATTAAATGATGTAAATATAAACATACTGATCTAAGAAATACACAAGAATATATCTAATAGGAATACTATTATGATCATTAGAACAAACATAGTGTAAGAGTATCATATTCTTAAAATTAAGGTTGTTTCATACTACATAAGATATGAACGTCTGAAAAGTTATTAGAAAATATTTATAACATAAACATGAAACAAAATAACCATCCCGGACCCCTCTGGAGTTTAAAACTCCTAACTCGAATGACATCAGTCACTCGAATCATCCTCCTATCAAAAGCAGCATCCGATCAGCACCTGTCTAAATGTCTATAGTCATAACTATAAAATTAAGGCTTCTTATCAATAACATAAACAATTTTTTGTATGAACCAAATAGATAGATATAATGTTGTGTCAATTAGTAAATTGATGACAGCTACATCTTAGGAATAAAGTACATAATTTTCTTACATTAGTTAGTAGGTTATTAAGAACTACTATGATCTATTAGTTCACTCTTCTGTTTTAAAGTAATCACATTTGATAAGAACCTTAAAAAGAGACTATGGCATTCTTTTATTACCGAAATATGGCTAATAAAGGCTGAAGTGTGATATATAGTACTGCCATAGGTGATCATCTAAATGGAACATAGTTGTAAATGAATCACCTAAGGGCCTTCAATAACCACTAACATTGGCAGCTAATAAATAAGATGAAATAAAAGTAATTTTACTATCAATCAACTAACATACTGATTGTTCTGAAAGAAATGAACACTGCATTTCTTTGCCAGAAACCAAATATAGTGATTACTCATCAAGAAGTAAAACCAACAACATCCTGCTAGTTTTCTTATAACCAAACACCCCGGTGCAGTCTCTCATAGAAGAGTGACTAATAAACCTTAAAAGTCTGATCTTCCATTCATTGCATTAATTTGAGTTACCTCAAAGGGTCCATCACCATACTGAAAACTAGTGAAAAGGTCATATTAGTTCAAAGAAGCAAGGTGCTTAAATAGCTCCTGTTGTTTTAATTGTGTCTTTCAGCTTTTCTTGTTAGGGGTCACCACAGTGGAACTCCAGTCCGCTAATGATTGGTAGTTGATTTTTACATGCCGAGTTACCAGCCCTGATGCACAACCTTCAACGCAGGTACTCCCATTCATGCATGTCTCCACGCAGAAGACGCTCTAGCTGACAATCGAACTGGACAGCATCTTACTGTGAGGCGATAATGCTATACTATATAAAAGCCTTATTTAAATATAATGAGCTTTTTATTATTCAATTATAGCTTATACTATCTTTGAATTTTGAAAAGCTATTTCATTAACAAAACAAAAGATGAAAATTTCACATTTTCTAATGATAAACAGATCTAACTATTTTAATGCACCTGTCCTTGCAATATTATTGCTGCCTATGTGGTACATCCCTATCAGCCTATTACACAAATGCATTCATAAAATAACTAAGATAACCTATTATATACATCTATACATTTAACATTTTGATAAATGCTTCATGAATATTTTCTCAGCAAGTCAATAGTTATAAAAAATGTACATGTAACACAAGTATATAAACAGCTTGTAGCATTATTAAATCTTCCAAAAATGCACAAATCACAACTAGTATTTCTCATCAAGATATCGCACCCTTGTCATACATAAAGCAAATATTTTATGAGAATACTATTCGTATACAAATACAGAAGGATCAAGAATACCTATGATGATCAGAAAAAGTATTTAGGCTACATGTGTAGAATAATCCCTGTTTATTTAAGAGATTATTGCATATAATGTCTTACAATAAGTTGAAAGTAGTAATCTAGTTATATCTTCTTTCCGTATGCTGTATGAGGAAACAAATTTGATTCAGTAGCTTCCTGGTGAGGATCAGAAGATCAATTTACTTCCAACGCCTTCATGATGATGTTTTAAGAAAGCTCCAAGCTTTCCAGCCGCGATGGATACCACAGTCTCAAGCTCATCATGAAGATAAAGCTTTCAAAGTTCTGGCAGGAAATAGTAAGTAAAACATTACTTAACTACATATAAGGCAATGTCTCGAGACTCCCTCTATACCGAGAGAGATGAGAAAGAAAGAAAAAAAAAAAACCTCGCATACACAACACGAAACAATGACAGCTATCAAGTAAAGCTTCACCTCACTATCATCCAGACTCTCCGGTTAATCTCCGACCAAAGCACACAGGCACCAAAACATACAATTAACACAAACAACACCACACATGTCTCTACAGTGCTAGAGCCCAAACAAGAGCCTCCAAATAAACACACCAACAACTCGGAAACGACAACAAAGCCTTACCATTACTCCAGCCACACTGCCACTCACATCCTGGGTCAGAAGTACCATCACTAGCACAGCAATTCTGCAACTATACATCAGGCCATCATACAAGATTCCTTTATCAAACAATTAACCATAAATCAACTAAAATACAAATACAGCAATTATAACTAAATAAAAGTTTTCCAACCACTATAAGAACCAAAATCAAGATAAACAAATACGCCCCTGAATGATAAGCACCACTGCAAGATATCCGGAAGCATAGATATCTGGGACAGGAGAATCACTGCATCCATGGGAATCAAACCAATAAACATTAAGATAATTAATCTTAAACAAATAGTACAAATGAAAAAAAAATCCCAACAAACGACTATTCTACAAAACAAAATAGACAACTATTTAGTTAACCAATTTATATTATATTAAATATAATAACAAAAGCTCACCTGGATGTCCAGTTTCATTTCCCCAACTGAGTGAATCAAGTGCAAATATGTACTTGTTATGATTCATCTTTTGATTTTTTTTTTTAGGGTCAAATGTTTTCCAAGTGTTGTTTTCAGCATTTCTTTTAAGACTAGGACTGGCCCACTCCATTTCATCTACTTTTTCCAGTATGTTATTAGATTTTATATAAGTTATTGCATTGTCTAGGTCATCAAAAATTTTAAAACCATCTTGATAAAATATTTTCAGTCTTACAGGAAAAAGCAAATGGGTTTTTATTTTATTATTTTTTAGCTCTCTGACTAAAGGCAAGAAAATTTTCCTTTTTGATAATACTGAAGAAGAATAGTCATTATCAAAGCGTATAATATTGTCCTTCAGTTTGATTGGGGATTTTGCCCAAGCAGTCTTTAGTACCATTTCCTTATCATGGGCTGATAGGAACTTTACAATAACAGATTTAGTATAATTACTCTTGGTGTTTTTAGATGTCACCATTGATCTATGGTCTCTTTCAATACCATATGAAAGAGACTCCGGCAGTTCAAGTACTTCAGGCAACCAGGAAGATAAAAATTTTTCCATATTATTTCCCTCTATGTTGGTAAGCCAAAAATTCTCACATTATTCCTACGGGACCTGTTCTCAAGGTCATCAACCTTTGTCTGAAGAAGAGAATTTTGCTTTAACAGGAACTCAATATTACGTTCACTCTCCTGAATTCTGTTATCCATATCACTTAATGCAGTTTCCATTCCTGAAATCTGCTTCCTCTGTTGCAATAAATCTTCATCTAGAATATCCATTTGCTGAGAACACTTTTCTTTGAAATTATCAATTTTTATATCCATTTTGTCTATTTTGACACTTAGTTCCTGAATAGTAGTTAGTAATGACTGTAGTTCTTTTTTGATAGTTGTCTCTTGATGAGAAGATTTAGTGAAGCTCATCCTGTTCTTTTACTGTAGTACTTCCAAGTGTAACTTTGACAGGAAAACTTAAAATCTACTTGAAATTTTTTATATACTATCCTAATATATACTTTAAATAATTAATTAAAATAAAAAAAACTATTATTAGGGAAGTTTATATCAATATTTCCTGTCAATAAAGTTCTGTAAAGGCAGAGCTGATAAAAAAAAGCTTCTACTCTGTGCTCATCTTGCCCACGCCCCCTAAGCCACTATTTCTGATGTGTCAGGTGGTTGACTTCTGCCCAGAAGTTTTTAGGCAAGTTGAGAAGGGATGACTGATGCTTTTCAATAATGTGATTTTTGTGTCACCTGAATGACTATTTAGCTAAATTCTTAACTTAGTATAGCACTGCCTGGAGGTTGAGGACTGGCTGTTTTTTTTTTGGGGGGGGTGGGGTGGCAGAGAGCCATGTGATTTTAGGGAAAAGTGAGTCATGGAGATTAGTGCAAATTTGTGTGATGAGAATGCTGCAGTGGGTTGGGCCACTAGAAGAGAGAATAGAAGACTACTCTAACAAGGCTAGAATTGTCTTTAGTTTGAGAATGATGAACTAGGATTTGTCTCAGAACAATATGAGGGATGATGGTATTTGTTTATGTGGTCAGAGATATTAAAGTAACCATGTGAAATGCTGATGGTTAGTCTGTACCTGTGGCCTACTGAAATGGTGGGGGGATAGTGCCCATTGACAAAACTTGGTATTACCATTAGTGTGTCTGCTTAATCATTGTAAAAGGGAATGCTCTGTAACCAAACTGAAATGTCTAATTATAAAATAGTACTAAAAAGCATGGAAAGTCCACTCTATAGATGGGGACATTCTTTTAGTATCTGAGTATCTCCTTTCTGCATTATTCGTCTTCCTGTTTTTATAGAACACATGATGCTCTCCACCTTCAATGTCTTGAGCTAGTACTGCCCCCAAACTTACCTCTGATGTGTTGCTATACAGGATAAAACATTTAATACAATCAAATTTAGAACAAAGGACCCTTTATACTTCATTAAATGTTCTACCAGCCTCAAGAACTATTGCACATTGATAGAAGATTTTCTTTTTAAAAGACTTGTCAAAGGACAGGAAATTGTCACCAAACTGGAGACAAGAAGAGCCTTTATATGCATCTTAGTATAGGGTATAGGCAAATTTTTTTATGACTTTATTTTTTTAAGTTGTGGTCTTATGACCCCTCTTCCAACAACATACCCTAACTTAGATTCTATTATACTCAGTTTAATTTTCTTATTTACAGTCAAGCCTACTTGTGTTATGTGTTCTAACACAACCCATATTACAGATAAGTGAGATTCCCATTGCTCTAAAGGAATGATCATACCATTCACTTATGCAGCAGAATATTGTGAGTGGAGTTTCAGTGTTTTATTGATTCAATATATGCACATTTCAAATTCTGACTGGCATCCCTGTATTCCGCAAACCTGATCAGATGCTTTACACCCAGTAATGGGGGGAGGGGCTATAGTATGCTACTTATGCAAAACTATGTGAATGGGGAAAATAACATTCAGATAGACAGGTAAATATGCAGACATACATACAGACAGACTCACATACACACACACATGTATGCATGCATACATGCATACCCACTACATTCTGCAATGAGAATGCATCATAAACTCAGAAATGGAGTTGGGTATAGTATACTGCTGGTACAAGACTGTGAAAATAGAGACATACAGAGAAACAGATAAAAGTATTTGCAGACACACATGCATACCTGCATACTTGATGCAATCAGCAACCCTAGACAGATATCCTATAAGTAGCAATCATTTAAACTGAAAGTAGTAAAAAAGAAGGAAAACAGATTCAAATGGAATTTCCATGTAAAAGGTCTAGTACTGAAAGTGGAGCTACAACACACATTACTGAAACCGTAGTATAAAAGCATTTAATTCTGAAGTACTTCTTAAAAAATTTTCCACAGAATACCCAGGTGTGATACATAAACATCAGCAGGCATTTTTCATGACAGCATTCGTAGCTATGACTAATTAGAAAACTGGTGAATAGAAAAAAATTCTAAATAAAATGAAACCTTTGTTTTACAGGATAAGTTGAAACTTCCAATATTTCAAGTACAGATGGTAAGGAAGTGTTCATCAATAAACAAATAAATTGGTGCAGAAACATAGAAGCAAATAAAGAAATGTGAATGCAAAGAAACTGAGTAGTGAAGATACCTGAAGACTTGACAAATAGCAGATAGCTAATATTTACTACTGGAATGTTTTAAATTGCTTGACATAATTATTTGTTAATGTTATGCAAAACTTCACACTGTTTTTCACTTGCATCTGTTAAAGCCATTTCATCCTGAAGTTATAATTTGCAAATCACACTTCAGAAAAAGTGCTTATAACTGCCAGTGCCAAATTATATGAGGCAGCAGCAGATGTTTCAAGTTTCTGTAGAATATACCTGATTTCTTTTGATTTTTTTATCTTGGTTTTGCAGGGCCCTGCTCCCACTTGACAAGCAGCAGAATATATTTAGATCACAAATGCATTAAAAATATCATCACTTAAATCTTACATTACACACCACTGCTATTCCACATACAGTTACTACATACCAAAAAATGTTGCAATTTCCATAAGAAGTATAAGAGATTTACAAAAATATTAAGCAATATATCACAAGCAAAGTATTCATATTAACAAATATTGTAATATTTAACATTTTACTTTTTAGTAACTCAGAATGACCAAAGATCTCAATTTTGGTTAAGGTAAATAGAAATAATAAGCTTCGTCTTTATCAGAAAGTTGAAGCCAGGTAGCACCTGCAGCAGAATTATTGGCTGGGCATGTCTAGTTTTACATGTTTTGCAGACGTGGTTCATAGGTGACAGTGAAATGGCCAACTCTTGTTATGTGAAAGTATGCAACCATTATCATTATGAGAAAGTTAATGATGTCAGTATGATTTGAGATTATCCTATCTCTCATAAACAATGCATCCTGTTATCAAGTTTGCAATGAATACATTACTCTTTGTCATCATGTTCAATACAGTCAATAATTAGCAAAGTCCAATAGCAGCTGAACAAAACTAACATGGGTGACAAAAATCAGGATTTGCAGAAATTAACACTGACTGGAACTCATAGGGGAAATAGTACATAGTGAAGAGCTATTAAACAGCTATGCAATGAGTACGGGAATTCAAAGACAACGTAAAATATGCTGTTGTCTTATCACTGAGCCATCCCATGAAGCAAACTCTCCGTTATCAGCTCTGCACACCTGAGTGGCACTCGTATATGGATCCCAGTCAGTGTCTCTTTGCAAACATATGCATAAAAAACTGTTAAGCAGCATTCAGAGCAAATTTCCCCTTCCATGTTCATTGTCATTGTAAAGATGGATAACATCAAATATCCTTGGCATTTTAACATGCTTCACTACTGCTTGCATTTAATCTGATGTTGTGAATGTTTGAGATTTTTTTTGGTGTGGTGATTTTAAGGCAACAGTGGTGAGATGGTAATACATTATCTGACAATCCCAACATCATCCATGCATTTGTTATCCATTCTTTCACGTTTTGTTAATACAGGTTGTTGCTTGGTTTACAAATCATTGTTTCAGTGCTAAGATGCCTATGTAGACTTGGATGAAAATGATGATTTTGCTTTGTTTATTTCTGTGCACTCCTCTATAAGGCATCAAATCTGTTTCAGCAGCAGCCCCAGTGGTAGAATTGTGATCTACATCTGTCATGTCTTCACTAAAATATCCTTCTTTCAAGAGAGTTCATATAAACAGAGCACAAATAAGTGTGGCCTTACCTCTGAAGTAGAAACCCAAGTGTTTAGGGAGAAGTGATCCCAAGCAGTCATACTAAATGTGATATTTTACACTCAGCACTTCATAAGAACTATTTTCTGCAAACTTCAAGTAATTTCTACTCCTTTCAAGTCCATCACATATATAGTATATTCTTACATTGGAACTATGACTGGAGATCACATTTTTAGTTATCTGAATTTCACACTGCTGTTAACAGTTAGTCATGTTGCAATTTGCAAATGTCAGACTGTAATAGAATTCATGAACATAGCATATCCAGTTGCCGATAATGTCAAAATGTTGGATTAGGTAAGTGTTAGTCTTTAAGCCCTATCAGCTTTTTGGCTTTTAATTTAAGATTTTTTTTTTTTAATTTCAAACGACTTCCAGTTACCATTTTAATGGTTACTGTTTAACCATTACTGATCAAGCTGCTGGCACCAAACTAATCACCCAAACAACAAGATAGGAACCACTAAAATATAGTATTAAGTCTCAAAATGCATACTTGTATAACACTGACATTAGTATGCATGACATAAAGAGGTTTATTTAGGTATTTGTGCAAACGTAAGTTAAAATAATAACATTTGGGTCATTTGTACATTGGAATAGAAAAGCTTGTGCCCTCATGTATCACTTATTACCCTAACAAAAAGTTCTTACTAGTCAGGGTTTTCATTGACTGGTTTCAAGACCAGCTTTGTAGTATCCAAGTACTACATGATAACAAGTCAGTCTCTAAACATCTATGTATTCTTTCACTCATCTATCCATTTATCCATCCATCTAACATTTTTTCTTTTTTTTTTTTATATTAAGGGAAAAAAAACTCCAGGCCTACAAAACAGTTCATTAGCAACCATGAGCCTTTGAATAATTTTAAATAATGTTGTTTGTCTTTTCGGCTTTTCCCGGTTAGGGGTCACCACATGGGAACTCCGGTCCACTAATGATTGGCAGTAGATTTTTATGGTGTCGAGTTGCCAGCCCGAGGCCCAACCTTCAGTGAAGGCACGCCCATTCACGCATGTCTTTCGGAGGCCACTCGACCACGGGGAGGACATGCAGACTCCACACAGAAGGCACTCCAGCTGAGAATCGACCAGAAGAACCTCTTGCTGTGAGGCAACAACGCTACCACTATACCACCGCGGCTTTACGAATAATTCTAAATAATATATGTTATAAAATATTTTCAGTCCTAATTAATTTGCATTTATTATGATAACAGTCATGTACAGTTATCATTTCATGATCGAGACATTGCATAGGTTTGTTTGTTTTGTACCATCTCATTCAGTTGCTACTAAACCAGAAGTTATTCATAAACTGGACTAAAAATGACATATTCATGTAGTAGTAATAATACCAGATGCTTGTTTAACCAGGGTATTCATTTGGATGCCCATAGGATGTTAGAACATTGCATTCAGATCTATATAGTATTACATATCTGTTATGGGAGTTTCAGGTATGTTTCTGCATTCTAGAGGATAGTGGTGAATAATACAACCTGTAAGAAAAAATCTGCTTTTGGTATAAAAATGAAACCATGGCTATGACACAAAATATAAATCAGAAAGACAATGATAGGGGTATTGGAAATCAGAAAGAGAATGAATGAGGCAGAGTGACAGAGAGAGAGCGAGAGAGAGAGAGAGACTACACAGTGACAAATGTATATGATGTGATTGTCACACAAGGTGATGTAACAGTGGAGGATGTCTGTCTGATAAGCATCCAGACATGAACAATAGAGAGGACATGTATCATGGATGTTAAATACAATTGAGGTTGAGTGTTTATTATGAAGCTGTGCAAACTGGTTAGCCTGAGTTTGCCTGTATTGTCGGCAGAGGCTTCCAACAAGTAGGACACAGATACAGGCTCATGGCCAACAGTAAAACCATCATGCACAATCATGGATAATATAAGAATAATATCACTAGTAATACCCATGTCTCTAACACAACATATGTGTTTCAGAGTGAGCATAGATGGATCTTCACCAACATACCTGTACAACTATTAGGACATGTCAATTATCTATGAGTGCAATCAAACACATTCTCTGGACACTAGCATGTGCAGGAGGTGTGAGGAGACACACTCGACATTATGATCACTACAGGCTAGCTGAATGATGTGCATGGCAGATAAATATATGGCATACTCTGCACTGTCAAGAATGTAAACCATGCCATCAATGTCGTTAAACACCTATATATGTCATGAGTGCATCACCAAAACAGATATCACACATGCATATGTGTATTACATCTTGACTGGGGGTTCCATGCCATCAGAAAGTAATGTTTATGCAACAAAACTAATACCCAGGTATGCACAAATAGATGCGTGACAGCTCACAGTGACAAAGGTGGCACAATTCAGTTACACATCATTGGAAGATGTGTATGTAGGGACATGAGGAAGGGTGCATTGGACTTGGGTATTGGTGATGTGAAGGCTGTGAACTATGAAGGTATTATGACCTGTCATGTGGATATCCTGCACATACTCAGCAGTTGTGTTAAATACAAGGGAGTACTCACAACCATGGACACATGCTGGTGAGCATTCCACATACCATATATACCAGGACACAGGACACATAACAACTGGTCTGCTGATAGGGTGAAACATATACATGATCCTTGGTTTGTGCATTTGTTTGCATAATGAAACAAATCACATTTTTTTCATCTCATATGTTGTCATGGCTGTGGCAGCAATCTTTGATGTGTTGATACTGTCTGAATTATAACAATATAACAGTTAGAGTCAATGATTGTTCACAATCTGTAGTCCTCCAGACAGCTGTTCGGACACAGAATTTGTATGTCATTCTTGATATCTATGCTCTAGCAGACAGCCCTGATGTACACACTTGATAACTGGACATGAGATATAGGTCACTTGACACATTTCTACGTATTTAGATGCCATGTATGTGAGGCACTGTTCTACCCACTTGGTCATATAGGTGTTGATGGCCACATCTGTCATTGTGGAGTGAATACCTCAGTGTAGACTCCTGTTGACTGCCTTGGACTTTCAAGTTTCACAGGATGATGCTCTTTGAGGACATCTGACCAATGTAATAGACATAAATTTAGCATCAAAAACTCACATGTCTGTTACACACAGCCAGGATATTACTAGTGTCCATTTAAAGAAGGTCCATAATGACTTGATGGTCTACTTCACATATCAGGAGAGTCAGGATGTGTCTATAAATGCATGCATCAGGTGCTGCCCCCAACCCACTGAGATGGATGCATGTTGATGCACACCCTTCTACGGGAACAAAGTCCAACTAGAGGGTGTGTTGAAGTGTGTATCACACTGTGTCAGATAGGTGTATATTCTGAGTCACACTACAGGTGATCTGTGATGTTGCCATAGCCCATTGTTTCTGTGTGATAGGTCGCCATGAAGGTAACACAGTGCATACTGCCTAGCTTGATCTGTCCGAGGGTTTGGACACAATCCCCCTACTCAGGCAGCATTGACAGACTTTACCAGCTGGGGATTAACACTTATGTCACTACAACCAATGATCTCGTCAACAGACCACATACTGCAAAAGTTGGTGAATCAACTTCTACCATTGCGGCTGTCACCATTGGTGTACCCCAAGGATCTGTGCTTGGCCCTATACTGTTTGGAATCTATTTCCCAACAGTCAAGGTTACAAAATATGACCTGTAGCTTACCAAGTTTGCTGATTCATGCAAATTGGTTGCAATCATTGAGTCCACCAATGATGTAACTATAGTACAAGAGTAGCTAACACACACAAATGGTTGGTGTCAAAGTCACACAGTCTACTAATAAATGCATAATGTGTCAGGATTTGTGAGTTATGCAAAGTGGAATTTCCTGGTAAATACACCATTGACCACACTCCCACTATGCTGAAACCAGTGGTGCAAGAATTGGGAACACACTTAGATGGCAATCTGAACTTCAACCAAGTGTCCACAGTGGTATGATAAGGCTATGTCATCCACCTCAGAAGTAAGGCAATTGTATCCAGATCTGAGTAGGATATAACAGCACTGTACTAAAACCTCATCTGAACACTAATAAAGTATAATGCTTCCTTTTGCATGTACATCACCAGACAACTGCAGCTGTTGGACAGACCACTGGGGTTTCACACCCAGAAAATACAGGTCCTACAAACCATGCCACCATGTATGTGGATATACTGAAGCCTTATTTCTTAAATCTATATTGGAAAGGGTGAAGTGACTTGTCCCTGGACTACAGGAGACCTCTGACCCTGCCCCAATGTGTATAATGCACATCTGCAAATCAGCAGAGTCTGTTGAGATGAAGATGGTAAAGGCAATGTCCCACAAGCTGTTGTAAAATAAATTATCTACTGTTAAGCAAGTGCACAAACACACACACACCTGTCTAACTACACAAACTACAGAAAACAGTACTTTATGCAAGTGCCACAGCTCAAGTCTGACTTGGAGTGTCTCAGAGAACACTTCATAGCTGATGGCATTAGCAGTGTCTGTTGAGGAGACTATAACAATGTTCCACATGCTGGTGTAAAATGCTCTCTGTAATGTCAAGCAACAGCACACACACACACACACACACACACACACACACACACACACACACACACACACACACACACACACACACACACACGCACACACGCACACACGCACACACACACACACACACACACACACACACACACACACACACACACACACACACACACACAGTTGACTTCATTGAGAATAAAACTGCTGCCTAAGTGCACAGACTACAGAACACAGTACTTGATACAAGCACCACAGCTCAACTCCGACTTGGTGTGTCTCAGACAACACTTTGTAGCTATTGATATCAGCAGTGTCTGTTGAGGAAAATATAACAGTGTCCCACATTCTGGTGTAAAATGCTGCCTGTAATATCAAGCAACAGTTCACATGCACACACACTTCACTACAGTGAGAATAGAACAGAACCCTTATCTATCTAAGTGCAATGGCTACAGAAGTCAGTACTTTACACAAGAGCCACAGCACAAGTCAGACTTTTACATGGCTGCAGGTTAACTTATAATGGATGACATCAGCAGTGAACACTGGAGAGAAGAACTTGAAAGACCTACATGAAATGGATATGAAGGCATATGCAAGCATTAAAATACTGTCAATCCATGGGACTGGAGTGGTAACTGCAGGATACTCACTTCTGTTCTTCTGGCTAGACAAAGTTACACACAAGCAGTTGATTGCAGTGAGAACAAAACCCATATACATCTAAGTACACAGACTACAGAACACAGTATGTTATGTAAGTGCCATGGCACAAGAGTCAATTTTACAGGACTGCAGGTGAACTTATAGTAGATGACATCACCTTCATATGTGACATGCAGTGTATTGATACAATTAATTGATTTTATTATCTTAACTTTTACATTTAAGACTACCAGCTCTTAACAGATACACACTATACTACAGATTGCACCAAGTACTCCTCGACATGTGCATCTACTGCACATATGCGTGTTCCAGTTATACAGATTAGACATTACAGCAGGACATTTGTGCCACTAGTATAGCAGTTTTAATTTAATTTAAATATAAATTGCAGAATTAACATTATTTTATATTTGTGAAATGTGGTATTTGAACCTACGACCTCTGACTAAAGTGGAGTATTGTACTCTTGGTTTGTGCTTGTGATCCCCATGCCCTGGCCCAGCAATCAAGGAGCCTCAATCCTCACCACTAAGGATAACAAATACACACAGTAAAGTGCAACTACCATTAAGAGCACACAGAGATCACAGTCAGTTCAGGGCTGGTCTCTCCCTTGCTCTCCAGGTCCCCAATAAGACTCCACACTGGCTCAGCTATAGGATCTAGATCTCAGCCTGCTGGGCAAGCTAAAATCTCCAGCACCCACTCTGTTCAACCAGTGCTTTGTGTCCCTGTCCAAGTAGCTGACACACACACTTTGAGATAAGTTTATACAACCACACATACAATCCTGGGGAAGGCTGGCACAGGTTCTCCAGCTGTGTCCCCTTTTCCAAGACTATATGGTAGTACCTTGCTACCACCCAGCTAATATTTATCAGCTACTCAAAGGCCCTTAAAAGGGTGTCCAATTATTACTGTGCAATATTATTATCCAATTGGTAGTATAACAGTCAAGGCTTATTAGAGTGACTTGGTACAGGATCCTTATATACATGCAATGTACTCATAGAGCTTAAATTATCTCTACACAAAGCAGCCACAGTTGAAAGGTTTTAAAATACTTAATAATAAATAATAAAAACACAAGATAATACTTCTTACTATACAGTGCTAGTCAAGAGTTCAGAGATCACAGAGAAATACTTAAAATAACACAGTAACAAAGTTCTGACATCACAGGAAAACACGTAGTCTAATCTTTCTAGTTCCTAACTATTTCTAAAAGAAAACACAAGTTTAAGATAACTTACATATGAGCAAGACTGTGCTGTGAATTGGATGGTCAAGACAAAAATGCTTAATGCCTTCTGATTCTCTCTGTTTAAATTTATAATTTCAGTCCTGATTCCCATTACATCATTTCACACTTTCCTGGGGTTCCCAGACTGACAGATACTACATTCTTGTTATCTTGCACCGGTAGGAAACTACATCAATAAAATACATTCCATATGTAAACTCTAGTAATTATTGCTTAAGTTAAAACAATAGGCAGGATGCTTCACTCCAGACTCATTAACTCCAAATTCTAACTTCAAAGGGACAGGCATGACATAATTCCAACTTCAAAGGACAGACAAGAAATGCTTGACTTAGCTTTCTTTACAGTAGAGGGCAATGTTGCTACATTGTTTTAAGTTCAGCATTTCACAGCATAGTCTTTCATTTAAGAAAACAATCCTGTATTTCAACATTTCACAATATTTTCTTTCAATTAAGAAAACAAGTATGTAGTTTAGCATTCATATTTACAAATGATAGAATTAGCTGCACAATTCTATCTGGCTAGGCTGGCAACCTTCACAGTGCTACAAATTAATGCATGCATACTTGTTTTTACAGTTGAGATATGCACGGTCAATTTAATACCACTCTATAAAATACCAAAAAAGCTATCTTTAAAGTTGAATTCTATAATAAAACTACTATTCTGCTGCTTACATACCGCATGCTTCCTCATACTCACCAATCTAGGCTTATGGGTTTAGACATTTACTTCATGATCATGTGCAGCTGTGGAAAAAACAGAACAGAAAAGTATGCTTTTATTCATACCAGTCTTGTCTACATTCAGCTTTTAAGTCTTACAAGTATTCTCTGTAGTTGATACTTACACAGATGTAGGATGTCCACAGTTCTAAATTCCCAGATCCAATGGTTGAGAGTATCCCTCTTCCTCCTCCTCCACAGGTACTTTTAGTGATCCCTGCATTGTTCACCAGTGCAGAGGATATCAGTGACACTGGTTATAGCCCAGGCTAAACTATCCCAAGCTTCCATCTTATACTGGGAGCCAGAATAATGCCTCTGCAAAAGCCTGGCACTGTAGTTCTTACCTAGGAGTCCAATAAAAAGCTTGGACTCCTGGACACTCCACCTCTGTGCCCTATACCTGAGACCTTGCCCACAAATGCCTGTCATGTCTGACAAGGATCTAGAGCAATGGAGAATGATGCGTTCCCACCAAGTCCAGTCATTGCAATTACTGGGAGTGAAAACACTGTTTGAAAATATTGCCTTCTGCTTACCATCCAAGTATGTGTTTGAATGATGGTAAGCAGAGCGCAACAGTAACAAGCAAAGCAAATTCAAGGTTATTGGATGTACAGGCAGTTGCGTATGTATGTTAGACAAATGTGAAGGCCATGGCAGTCCATATAGCAGAAATATATATGCAGGAATATATTACACAATATACCCACAGTCATACATTTCAGAATAAATGTGATAATACATAGATAAATGAATACATAACTGACAAAATACTAGTGCCTCAGCCCTCATACATATAATTAATATCAGCTATACCATGTCAAGTGTTATAAGTGAGAGTCACTATGATGGGAAGTGGAACAGAAGTAAAAGTGTATGGAATATGCTGTAGTGAAACCCAGGACCATATGTATGGTAGTCCAACACTTACATCTGTTGCCACAAAATGGTTGAGAAAACACTTGTCTGTGTTGCAGTTCATTGCTATAAACTGCAATGTCAAAACAATAAAACAAAGGTTGCACACCCTGTAGTAAAACCCAGGACTATCTGTACTCCAGACTTGTACTTACACCTGCTGACACAGGACTAGTTGCATAACATTTTCTAGTTTACTAAGGTCTCATTGTTAACCCTCGCACAATGTCACTTAGTGGGTTTCCATGATGCCTAATAGTATTAATTGAATGCATCCAGTTTCTGTTTTTGACTGGCTGGGTCCTGTCTGGCCAGTTGTCCACTTTGTGCTAAGAAGTGCATTGTGCAAACAGTGCCCCCCTCCAAGAAAAGGGAGAGGTACTTGAAATGAGGAAAATCCATCTATGACATACACACTAGAAAATGTTAGTACCCATGAGATATTTCTGCATAGGTCTGGATTAGGATTCTCACTCCAGTGCACCTTCAGAACACAGGATGGGTTCCTTATCCCTCTTTGCCACACAGACAAATTTGCAGTAAATAATTTAAATCAATATGCACACAACCAAATGCAACAGCATCTACACTGATATCAAACCCAAACCATACAAGTGTTATTTGTACATGCATTAGTTTTAGCTGTAGTACACCTAGTGATTACACAACCTGTAAAGATTATTGCTTGCAAATGTACAGCTCTACCTTACATTTCTGTGTTTGTTGGCCATTCGTCATTTATCTGAGCAGTAATCTGAGACATGCAGTGTGTACATACATACAGTACATACATACATACAAGTATTTCAAGCATGGACATTAATGCCCTTCTAGCTTGCCAATACACCAAAACACATGTTCCCATAATAAGTGTCCAGGCTGTTCTTAAAAATATTTAAACTAGTACTTGCTTTAATGTTATTTGGTACTCTGTTCCACGCATCAGCTACTCTGTCAGAGAACCAACTAGTACATTTCTCATTCCTATAGAATTTTCTACATAGGTTGTCTGATGATTCTCTAGTACTTTTTGATAACCCCAAACATTCCCAGAGGTAATTGTCTCTAAATGCCCTATGTACCCGAATAAGATCTCCTCTTAGATATCTGTAAGAGACACTGTACAATTGAGATATTTAGTCTTTCATAATAACTTAAATTTTCACTTCTATGGATGCCCCTGGTATATTTCTGCTGTTCTCTTTCTAGTTTACTCATCCTATTCCATACTCAAAGTTTGGGTCTAATGTAACTAACAAACAATGACTTCATCATTTCTGATTTCCTAGAGTTTATAAATATTTTTATACAACCTATAATTCTATAACCATCATTAATCAATTGGTTGATATGATTCGAAAAACTCGTATCTGGATCTACCCATATACCCAGGTCCTTAAATGAGTCTTCAGTTTCAATCACTGTGTGCTGTATTAAATATTCACAATTCAGTTTATGTCTCCCAAATCTGATATGCTTAGTTTTTGATGTATTATTCTCCTGTGCCCAAAATGTTCAATTTAATCAAGTTATTTTGCAGACATACCTTATCTGTAACCCATGTAATCAGTTTACCCAATTTCAGGTTGTCTGCATATAGACTGTAGAATACCTCAGATGAAAATGTTAGGTCTGAAAGATACAATCTAAACAAGTAAGGTTCTAGGATAGAGCCCCATGGGACACCTTGACTGTAACTAAGGATTTCACCTGTCCAGTTGTTGTATGATACTTGCCATATCCTATTTGTAAGCCATGCAGCTATCCATCTTATCAAGAGTACATCAATACCTAGTTTAGTGATCAGTGTTTTGTGTATTACCCTGTCAACTGCTGAAGTTAAATCTATATAAATTACATCACAGCACACTTTTTCATTCATATCTGTTATTATATTGTTACAGAATATCATGTTACAGGTGGTAATAGATCTGTTTTCAACATATGCATTGTGATGGCTCTATATGTGGCACACCTCATTACGAAGGGCTTTTTATCCAGAAAAAAGGAGGTCATTGTCCCACTGTACTCATCCCTCATTAGACCCATTATAGAATACAACTCCCCATTTGGTATGTACCTCTCAAGACATCTGCAACAACTGGAAAGGCCTCAGAAATACCTCACTAAAAGAATCACAGGCCTAAAGCAGATGCCCTACGCTGACCGCCTTAAAAAACTCCAGCTATACTCTGTCGCATATCGTCTACTCAGAGGTGATCTCTGCTTAACATACAAGGCCATGTCAAACCCAGAGCTGTTGGACATGCTACACTTAAAGAAATCCCAATCCCTCAGAGCTACACGCTCCAGGGATCTAAACCTTGTCATCACAATAAACAAAACATGCTGGAGGGATAGGTTCCTGACCCAGAGACTCCCCAGACTCTGGAATAGATTGCCCATACATGTCAAGCAGAGTGCCTCTTTGGACCTTTTCAAGAGGAACCTTGACGATTGGATGGGAGAAAGGAAATTCACCCCAGGGATCACATCAGTCGCCCTGCTAGACAGGGGTCCAGGAAAGTAAATAATGTGGGAAGAAATAGCCAGGGAATTGTTATGGCTAGGCTTGTATAGGCCCTAGGGCTGATAGCCTAGTACCAACCTATGAACCTATGAACCTATATTAGAAGCACGGAAATGCTTCTAAGTGAATACGGAATGAGCGACACATATTCATTGAATCGCATTTAAGCAATTCAATGAATATGTCATAGGGCAAGGAGATGGTTGGCCAACTTCATGGAGCTGCCCTTTCTTTACCTATAGTGCGATCTCAGAGTTGGTATATTTAGTTAGTGGGGTGTTTATGATGTTAAATAATTTTTTTTTAGCGGATGGCCATGTAAGTTTTTTCCCTAGGGAAAAATTCGCTTACATGGCTGTCCGCTATTTTTAGTTTTCGTGCATTATGTGCTGACTTTTATGTAGTCGCACATATGTACTTTCATTCTTATAATATACACCCCATGCTGATATATGGTTTCAAGTCCCAACCTATCCAGTTCTGACAATAATATATCCAATATTACCTTCTCTAGTATTTTCCACAACATGAAAGTAGACTTAAATGTCTGTATGACTCTTGGTTTGTCCTACTCCACTTTCCTTGAAAGACAGGTTTAATAAGTGCATGTCTCCAATCTTGAGGAATATCTCCATATTTATATGACCTAATGAATAATAGATATAATGGTACCGTAACTTCGTGCTGAAGTGTTCTCAGGTCATTGTTACTAATTCTGTCTCCTCCCTGGGCTTTGTTTGAATCCAGTTTGCACAGTTCTTTTTCAATATAATCTAATTTTTTTCCAGCTGAAAGAAGAAGAAGAAAATCTGAGGTTACCTGGATGTCACTAGGACAACTTATCACCCCTTTTGTGGATCAATACTGTTTTGCATAGATTTTGTAAGTATATCTATGATCTGTTGTGACTAAGAATAGATTTTAGAATCTGCATACAGTTTATCAATTTGTATGTCTTTACTCCTTCCACATCATATGTATCTATAAAAAGGTTTCCTATTATGCTCAATATCGTTATATACATTTTATTCAAAATTTTATTGATCTTGACTCACACTACACTTAATCTGTTTGTCCACCTTGTTTATTTCAGTTTTCAAACTTGTAGTTGGACCTCTCTTCTATTTCGTAAGGCATTCTATACCACTGGCCTTAAAATGTGTGAGGATATTAAGTGGAAATGATATCATATGCAGTGGACAGCAAATGAAGGGCAGGTTGGGTGTTAAGGAACACAACCAGTGACTTGTGTGCTGCTTACTTACATCTAACACTTTGCAGCTCTAACCTGACACACCCAGTGGAGGCAAGGCAGCCTGTGTGCTGTTGTGTTTTCCTCCTTCCAACCACTAATTGTCCACAGTTGCAATCCATTAAAAACAAACACTGAGGGAGTGCTTCCACTATGTTTACATCTTCTACACAGATCCAATTTTTTTTGGATTCAGCAAGTCTATTGATTTCACACCTAATTTGCATATTTAACATGTTTACAGCCCTGAATCTACACAATATAAAAAGGCAACCATATAGTTAGGCAAACACATGGTGAGGAGAGTTGTATATGTTTGGAAGACTGCAAAACCCTTTTTCATTAGGATATATCTGTACAGAGAAGTATGCTTCCATTTTGTCTCCTACATAATGCATATGCTGGAATGTATTTAAGAATATTTTGAAGCAAAGGCTTCTACAGTTTCATCTGTATGCATTAGTTAGAAGTGTGCTGATGGCATGGGTATGTTTGTAAAGCCAGTTCAGAATAATACATGATTCTCAATACAAGAAAATGGAATACTGTGTGATAAATATGTACAGATGTTTCAGGGAGAGGTCCTTTGATAGCACATTTTGCATTTCAAAGATAGTTATTTAGCAAAATGGGTCATTTGCCTGTTGTTTTGGGTGGGAAAGCAAAGCTGAGTTACTGCTATGGGACAAACAAGGATGGACTCTGCTTTTGAGAGGAGAAAAGGTAAGTTATTGTTATAGCACAATCAAGGATTGACTATTCTTTTAGGAAGGAGAAAAGGTGAGTTATTTTTATTTGTAAACGGGCATTTTGTAGTTATGTGATACATATGCATATTATCCTTCTATTGTATTTTAGGACACCTACAAGTATGTCAACCAACCTTCTATTTAAGGGGTAAAATAAAACATTTCAGGGCTTTATTGGAAAGGCTCACCCAGACTCTGCTACAGTTTGCTGTAAGGGAAAGGTCAGTTTCCTTTTTTGTTGTATTTTGTATTACTTTATTGCTTTTTCTATGTTATATACTGTGATTTTTCTTTACACTGTGTTTTACTTGTATTCTGCTTTTAACTGCATATTTAAACTTAAAAATAGACCACATCTCTGTCTCTTGTGAGTCAGACAGAAATTAGAACAGGTCACTTAAGGAGTCACACATAGGTTAGAACAGGTCAGTTAAGGTTAATAATCTGTGAACTGATTGGGTGGATCTATGAACTAAACCTTACATTTATTGGGTAAAATAAAACATTTCAGAGCTTTACTGGAAAAGCTCACTCAGACTCTATTATAGTTTGGTGTGAGGGAAAGGTTAGTTTGCTTTTTATTTGTTGTATTTTGTATTACTTTACTGCCTTTTTCTATTTTGTATACTGTGATTTGTTTTCTTTACATTGTGTTTTACTTGTATTCTGCTTCTAACTGCATATTAAAACTTGAAAAGAGACCATAGCTCTGTCTCTTCTGAGTCAGACAGAAAATCTCCCACCCTCCCACCTGGATACTGCTGTGCTCTTAAACACCACTGTCTTTCTAGTTGCCTGCCCCTTATGTTAATGTGACCATATATCTCATTTCCTCTCTGCTTTTACTGGCTGGTGTGAGTAAGCACACAATTATCATTTTGAGAAATCACTCCCCTTCAACTATTTACATTTATTGACCATCCTACTGTATTACATAGTACCAGAATACAAAAGTGACCACTCCCTTTCAATCTATCTTGCTGTTTTAAAAATAGCAACTTTCCACTAAAACTTAACTTTTTAGACAGGTAAAACTTAAGTTCCCTACTTTCACATCCAACTCCTCTAGTGCACACTGCAGTGTCTAGGATAAACCATTTTTTCATCTTACCTTTAAGCATCTGTTGCAAGACCACCAGTTATTGGAGAGTCCACATTCTGCCTCTCAGTAGTCAGCTTGGGATTAGTGCTTCTGTTTTCTCCTGGTGAGAGAAGGAGTGCAGTTACATTATTTCCTGGAGACTGCTGATCACCAGAAAGCTTAATAACTGCTTTATAAGTGACAGCTTGGAATCTGTGTTTATATTCTGATCCTGGTGAGAGCAGGAGCAAAGTGCATTGATTCTTGACTCTTTCTGTTTGGAGAGTGAGTGTCTGTGCTTAATGTACCCGATTGGTCTGGTTGCTATTTGAGGCATTTACCAGAAAAAGACTACAAGCCTGCTGACCCTTCCATTATCTGGGACAAGACTGTGGATCACCAAACAGGCTGTGGCCTGCTTCTCTTCTTGGGATTGGTGCTAACATTTTGCTTCTGGTGAGAGAAGAAGCAAAGGAGTATTATATCCCAACAGAGTGAAGCTGTGCTTTGACCAGCATTAGTAGTAGTCAGGCAGTAGCCATTCATGCAACTCCCCTCTTTTCATCATTCTTGACAACCTAATTCTTTATTTTTCAGTAAGTACTGCTTGATTTCTTTCTAACTTCAGAATATCTACCTAAATACTTCATCCTTAAATTTTCAGAGTCTACGTATTAGTTTCCCCTCAAGTGTTTGGCAGTTCTCTGTGCAGACTCAGACACCTTGAGTGACATTTTTCCTGTAAAAGTAATATATAAGAAAACAGCTCCATTACTTAGTAATAATGACCATCCCTCCTGGCATGTCTTAAGGTCAGTTCCCTGTGCTTTCTCCTATTAACGTGGTGAACTTGGGCATTCTGAGACAGTGTAGCAACTGCCTCATGTACACAGACAACCCTCTCCTCTTACCTCCCAACACTCAGATTTGTGAGAGATGCACTTATATATCCAAATTGGAAGCCATGCACTCTCAAACCAAGACCGGAATAGCTGGTCAAGAGGAGAAGGTCAACACCTGCACCACACCACATGCAACACATAGGCCTCCAGAACAACCACCATCACAGCTGTCACATAAAAACACAGACCCCACACCCACCTTCATGGAGGCTCTCAATAGAAATCTACCCAAACAGCAGAGACCTCCAAGGCAGAAACACACTTGACCATCACAACACAGCACAAACCACAAGGCACATAGCTCACCTACACAGTGTGCCCCTCAACCTAAGCCCCTAAGGCAAAACAGCTTGCCCAATACAGTAATCATAGGTGACTCAATAGTGAGGTACACTGATGTCCCACTCACTAGGTTGAATAATGAGAAGGTAACAGTCAGGTGTCTATCAGGTGCCAGAATCTGACACATAAAACACGAATCAGCAAGAAAATCCAGCACAGTCTACACTCATGCTTTATAGCTTGTTGGATTGGCTCATGAGCATGCAGTTCAGCTGCTTATGCTCTAATTAGCATGCCATGGTAATTACCTTGTTTGCATGGTGGTGCGCACCTCTACACGGCACTTACTAAATCTAAAACTTTCCATGGCCTTGAATGCATCAGGCTATGATGTGCAAATGATGAAAAATGACCATGTAAGCTTTATTGAATTTCCCTGTGAATTTATTGTATTATAATTGGATAGCATTTTGAATAAAATCTCTGTGTCTACACCATCTTTCATCAAGGATCCCTGGATGTTTTTATAAGCTGACTGTAGTGCATGGAGTGCCATGATTATGCCCCAATATCCATTAATAGATAATCTACTTAAGTGCTACTCAAATGTAAGACCTGACGTTAACATTGATTAGAAGGGTGTTTAAAAGGGTGCTTAACAATTGTTAAGCACCCCCAAGCACTGTTAAGATCACTTCTGGCACTAGGCTCTAACAGCTCACAGTACTTGCCAACAAACAACAGTGGCATAACTTCAAACATTTTTGGTTCATATTCATTTCTGCCTGCTGTCTTAATTACACTCAGGCAAAACAGAAATACTTCTCTCACACACAGAGAATATGTAAAGACATCTCCTGTAGTCACTTTGGCACTGCTTGTCAAGTCCTTTATCTGCTGTGAACCAGCAGAACACATTTAATTTTTTTTTGTTTGTTCTTTCTAACTAGTAGTACATGGAGCAGAACAATCTTCCTGCACAACAAAAAATTATGATAGAATCTCCAACTGTAACCTTGTATTATGAGTTCTTGACATGACTGTTATATTCACCTCTCTGGTTTCACTCTTCAGGTGAATTTCTTGACATCTATGTCTTGAATACATAATAAGCAGGTTGCGGTCAGAGACCCAATCATAATCCCCTATAATCTACTTCATGGTAACAGCAAACATTGCATCTTAATACACTATGATATGGATAGATTTTTTAACTACTTCCATTGCTAATAATGACCTAATTTTTTTCTGGCGTGTAGAATTGGTTCTCACTAGTAATGTTTTCATGTTTAAAGTTTAGACTTTTAAACAAGTAAAGTGCATTGCAAATTGGGCAGCAGTGAAGCCATTAGTACCCACCATTGTTAACTTTTTTTTTATATACACTGGACATTTTAATATGGTGTTATTATTTGTGCACTTTATTGATCTATATATAGTTTGTTTTTGTGTTTAATACCAGCTTAGATGACATTGCTAATTTTATGGAAAAGTAAAAATAGTTTAAATTTTTTGTGGTTTTCCTTTTCCTATAGTCCTCTTTCCCAGCCATTATATTGGCATAGAAATCCACCGTGATATAAATTAAAATATTTCTCTTCTGACCTATATTGAATGTCCACTTTTCGTAACAATTACATTCAAGCTAAGCATACACTCCCCATTCCACACTGTTTTATAGAGAAATGGTGTCTGAAATCAAGCAGTCTGACTTTCCAGCCTTCTAATGAGGACATGTTTGAGAAAGGTTTACAAATCTTGAAGAGTATGATGTTAGAATATAGGTATTATTCTATTTTTACAGAACAATTTACAGAATGTTAACATGACGGGTATATTGAGTAAAAATCTATTTTATTAGAGTGGCAGTCCACTAGAACAAAATCAATATGTTGATGAAAGGGGGGTGTATTATTTCTTCCAATGAACATAAAGTGGACTGTATATTTGGTTTTCCAGTTATATGTGGTAAAGATAGCAATTGTATAAAAATATTCTACATGGCAACTCAAATGTGATGTTGAGGAATCCTGAAGAAGTATGAAAATTGGGTACATCATCACAGGAAATCTGAAGCACCTATTAGAATTCAATGTTAAAAATAAGTTTGATTTTTCACGTACTGCTAAGAATAATAGTAGCTATCCCTGTGGCTTTTGTATATGGAATAAGTTTATTAATTAAGGTCCTGTTTAGGTACTTGATTTTGTTGCTATAGATTAGTGTCACTGTTGAGGTGACACCCTGACCCCATGTGCAAAAATGGGAAAAAGGGGTTGTGGCTGGATGGACGGATGGATGGATGGATATTTATTTGTAACAGCATTAGGGTAGTTTGTTGTGAGACTTGTATTTCATTTGGTGCCCTTTACAGTAGTCAGACTAAAAGGAAACTATAATTAAAAATATCGTGCATTCTTATGTTATTAAGGTGAAGAATAAAATGTCTTATTCAAGTATACTGAAACATATAAAGCTAATTTTCATTCTTGACTGTATACCTGAAGGGTTTTGAGGTAAGGACTTGGTAAATTATTTGGAAATCTTATGAATTTTTAGCAGGTCACTGCCAATGAATTCCCTCAGCTTAATGAACATTTAAACATAATAAAATCATAGGATCATAAGAAACTCAAGGCAGCTGATTCTTATGACCATTATATCTTGCAAGTACCCACCCTTGGACCATACCCCCGGTCTTGAGGAGGGCTAGGCCAATCAAGCATGGGATAAATTTCTGAATAACCATCTAATTATCCATGTCCTTTTGGAAGGATGATAGTGTATCACACAGCTTGTTTTGCAGTGGGATAGAGTCTGTTCCAGAGGTGGGTAAACGCTGCGTGATGCACCTATCTCTCCAAAGTGCTTTATTAATTTGCTGGTGAAGATTTAGATCTCTGGTTCTGTTATTGATGGAATTATTTGTGCTGTAAAGATATAACAGATCCAGAACTACTAGGTCCCTAATGGCACGGATGGCAAGCATAAACCTTCCTTAAGGATTATATACAATACTGAATAAAGAAAAAGTGCTTCCATACTTTTCTGGTATCCTAGTGTTTTCAAGCTGGTGATCATCTTAGTTAGAAACCTCTGGGGTATTATTGTTGCTTGATATACCTAGTGAGGCACATCCCAAAGAAGGCATTGTACTCAATAACTGGCCTAAGCAATGCTGAGTATAAGGAGACAATGACCTCTTTAGATCTGGATGATGTTCCCTTGACAATTATCTGCACTAAATACAAGAACTTTCTGACTACTTTTGTTACATTATGATTAAAGGAGAAGGAATTATTGACCCAAATTCCAAGGTCCCTAACAACACTTAAAGTGGAGCATTGCCTGTACTGTATGCAGGGGGAAAGTAGTTGTCTACCCATTGTGACAATACTGAGCCCAGTTTTAGTATATCAGGTATTGAGTGTAAGTTATCACTGAAGGGTTTGGGCATCAGAAAGGGACTTGACAATGACTCCCAGATTGCAGTCGTCTGCAAACCTGGTTAGCCAGAGTTCTTGTTTTACAGTCTGGAGTTCAGTAAAGTAAATGCTGAACAAAACAGCTTTCATCATTGATACCTGCGGGACAACACTGGTCACCTTCATACTATCTGATGAGGTACCTGCCATTTTCACTATATGGGTTATGTATTTTATCCAATTTGCAAGCCATCTTACAATATAGGGATCTGCTTTTAATGCAGTGAGTTTACTAGCTATATTAACAATGGAGACCTTGGCCAGATCAAGGTACACATTTTGGACAGCATGACAATTGTCAGTAGCCTGTGTGATCCTTTCAAATAGGTTAACCAAATTTCTTAGTCTATATCTACCCCTGACAAAGCCAAATTGCTGCAGGTCTAGCCTAATTAGATTTTTGATATAATCGTTTAAAATGTCAGTTATAATATGTTTCATGGCTTTACAGATGAGTCTTGTCAGGCTAATGGGCCTATAATTCCGAGAGTTAGTGACGGGGACAATTTCATGGACTAGAATCACTGCTGCTGAGTGCCAAACATCCTGGACAAAGCCTGTTGTTAAATCCAGGTTAAATACTTTATGCAGTGAATATGTAAGGGCTTGTTTAGTACTGTTTAACAGCAAGGTATATTACCTGGTCTCATGGAGGAAGCAATTTTGGTATTGCAAAGCACTTTCAGTACATGTTCTTTAGTGATGATTGGGGGGGGGGGTTGAAAGATTCAGGGGCACGTGGGCTTTGGATAGTCATATCTGGGAAAAAAATTTGCACTGAATCTGATTCCAAGTATGTTAATAATATCTACTGGGGTCAAAGTGGGTGGAGCCAGTTTGAATAAGTTCAGAACATTGCTGGATGCTATATGTTTCCCAATGGAGCTAAAGAAGGATTTGTAATTTTCCTTTGGTTCAGATGCTAACCAAGTTCATGGGCTGCTAGACCTAATAGTGTTTTTCAACTTTTTAGTCATATTTCCAATATTATCCTTGATATAAGGGTTTTTGATCTGCTGTGTTAAGGATTTTTTTCTTTTATTATAAATTGTATTCATGTTGGTGGACCACCAAGTTGGTTTGTTTTTAAATACCCCATTATATTTAGATCTGGTTCAGGCTGTCAGTTCTATGCATTTATGTAAGTGGGTGTAGCAGTCTTTTGTGAAGCTACCTGTTGTAGTGATGTTGGGGCCAATGCTGCTATATGAAAGGTTTGAAACTTCACCATAGAATTTGATGAGGTTTGTATGTTTGAAAGTCTTGAATTCCAAGGTACTACTGGTTTTGGGGGGGTTTAAAGATTTTGAAGGTGAAAATCATTATTTTATGATCCAACTTAAACGGGGAAGGAGATACCAGGAAAATATTGCATAAAGAAGCTATATTTATAACAACCAAATGAAGAAAATTACGTTATCTAGTGGGTTTGTTAATAATCTGGTCTAGTGAGTTTTTCTTTATTAAATCTAAAAAGATTTGAACAAATCCTACATTGGAAGTTTACGTACTTCAGTTAACTGTGGAACAGTCTCCCAGAATAATGTAGTTCTTATTTATATAGAGTTCATGAAGAACTTTTAGGACCCTTACTTGATTTTCAGGGGACATAGAGGGTAGTCTATAACAAGCTATAAACTGATAGTTAATCCATTTCAGTGTGATTAGAAGTTTAATTAGTTGAATTTGTGTGCCCCTGGGAACCTGTCTCAAGATAATATGTTTCCTAACATATGTGGAAATGATAACACAGATGCCAGTGGGTTTGAAGGCATGGAGGGACTACTTTCTTAAACATTTAAATCAAGTTTCAGAAATTACATGTATACAGATGCATTCCAAATACAGGAGAGTCTCAGGGTTGGGCAATTTGTTGTTGTGGTTTCCTGCAAGGAATAGAGACATCTTCTTGTGACCTTGTTTTGAATTTAATACGTAAGTTACATTGGGATGCCTATTACCTGCACTCTGAGGGCACTATGGGGGTACCAAAGCCTTTAGCCAATATTTATGCCTTAGAGCAGGAGGTGCAAGCCAAACTTTGCAAACCAAATAGGATTGTGGAGCATCTCATCCCATGGTGACACATTCTTAACCTACATTGAATGATTCCAATAAGGTAGCCAATTGTTCAATACAATTATATTTTCTTTGTATCTAGGCATAATTACAGGAAAAGGAAGGATTCTACTCATGATTAGAGTCTTACCTCCATTTGTGACAGGCATGGAGAGTTCTGATATGTCTCTTTGCATATTCCTTCAGGTTTTGCACCCCAGGTTAGTCACCTCCACATGGACCACCACCATATTTAGTCATGTTAGTTAGGTTAGAGACTCCTAAGAGCCCTTGAGCTATCAGAGACCCTGAAACACTAAAGACTACTGGCAGTCTTAAAGTCTTTGTCCAGCCTAGTGAGTGGAGAATCAGTGTGGCTGACTACAGAGTAACCAATCACTAAAATATTTGTATTTGTAGAGTAGTTTATTGTACTGGATTTGTGATGATTTTAACTTGTAATTCTTTGTTGAAACTTTGCTTGAAGGTGATGTGAACCTAGTCTTCAGGCATCTAGGAGGCTTTGGCAAGGATTTGTTTACAGCCTCAGTGTGAGTCATTTTAGTGATGGTTGGTGTAGGGCATGGTAGAAATATTATTCATAGTCCATTTTTTTCATGAGCACTAGGCCTCCTTATTTGTTCAACGTTTGCATCTCTAACAAACAGAATTGCTTGTTTTGAATAAGAGTTCATGATCTGTGAGTATAAGACAGCTACTATACTTTCTGAGGATACCAAGGTCATGAGGCTAGCAACAGAACAGAGACAAACAGGCTAAACGGTTCCACTTGAAACCGTCGAATGTTTAGAACATCGAAGTTCTGTTCATTGAGACCAGAACATCGATGTTCAGAACATCGAAGGTTCAAAGTGAAAGTGCCAGGTAAGTAAAAATGTAAAATTTTGGGTGTGCATGCAGGGCAGCAAGGTGCCCTGCATGTTGTGTGTGTGTGCCATCTGAGTGTTGGCATTGCAGGTAGGGTATGGGAAATCTCCCATTTAGTGCTACCGTATATAGCGGTAAACAGGAGATTTCCCTTACCCCACTGTAGTGCAATCTTGGAGTTGGAATATTAAAGTAGGGGGGGTGCAGGGGGGGTGAAGCCCCCATGCATAAAATTGTTTTTGTAAGTTTATTTCTTTTTGTGTGGTTCACTTTGAACCTTTGATGTTCTGAACATCAATGTTCTGGTCTCGATGATCAGAACTTTGATGTTCTGAACATTCAACGGTTTCAAGTGGAACCGGCTAAACACCCATTTTAGATCAGAGATTCAGAGAATTAATTAGAATTACACAGAGTGCAATATGTAGTTAAATGAGATAGCTATTGGGTTGTGCTATAAAATAAATGAAAATATGCAGATTTTTTTATGGAGCGGTACACTGCTTAACACAGCATTGCTATATGAACTAAATGAAATAATTTATATTTATTTTGAGGAGTACACTGCCTGACCAAATGAAAAAAAAATTTAGGTGAAGCTGCAACTGTGACAATGTGCAGTGACAGTTGATAAGCAACTATAAAGTATGAGCAATGTAGAGCAGCCATGGGCTACTCAGGGTCATGTATAGCAGCCATGGGCTACTCAGGGTCATGTAAAGCAGCTTTGGGCTACTCAAGGTCATGAAAAGCAGCCATGGGCTACTCAGGGTAATGTAGAACAGCCATGGGCTACTCAGGGTCATGTAGAGCAGCCGTGGGCTACTCAGGGTCATGTAGAGCAGCCATAGACTACTCAGGGTCATGTAGAGCAGCTTTGGGCTACTCAAGGTCATGAAAAGCAGCCATGGGCTACTCAGGGTAATGTAGAGCAGCCATGGGCTACTCAGGGTCATGTAGAGCAGCTGTGGGCTACTCAGGGTCATGAAAAGCAGACATGGGCTACTCAGGGCAATGTAGAGCAGCCATGGGCTACTCGGGGTCATGTAGAGCAGCTGTGGGATACTCAGGGTCATGTAGAGCATCCATGGGCTACTCAGGGTCATGTAGAGCAGCCATAGGCTACTCAGGGTGATGTACAGCAGCTGTGGGCTATTAGGGTGACATAAAGCAGCCGTGGACTACAGCCGTGGACTACTCAGGATGACATAGAGCAGCCGTGGGCTGTTAGAGGCTGCAGCTGCTTAGATGACATATGGTGCACAGTGCAGGTATCTGATGCATTTCTAAGTTTTATTAGTCATACTAACTAATAGGATTTGGGAGAGGTAGCTGGTATTAAGACAGCAGGATATACATTGCAATAGCACTGGGCTTAGCACAGTGCTAGGCCAGCAAAGGCAATTTATATCAGTGTTGAAAACTGCTGGAAAAGCTCAAATGAGTAGACTGAACAATAACACATGACACTCTTCAAGGTTCTAAAGCAAAGAGACCTAGAAGTGGTTTGATTCTATCTCTGTTCTCACTGGAATAAACCAGTATCTGTTCTTAAAAGTTGACAGGTATGACAAAAACACAGTACAAAGAAAAATAGTCCAACCTATTTAAAAAAAGCTTTTGTAATAAAAATGTTTTTTAATATATTTTAATTATTTTTGAATGCTGAAAATGGTGTTTTCTATCTTTCACATTTCTTATTTAAGAAAAAGATGTTCTTTCATCTTATTTTTACAACATGGCAATTTTATATTGGTTATTTGATTGACATGGGTTGAAAACAAATATATTTAATTTTGAAATCTTCTTTTTCTTCAGTTTTGATGAAGTCATTTGAACTGATAAAGATGCATGACTGATGTATTTGGCTTTAGACATTTCTCTCTGTACTGGATGTTTTTCTTTTCTTTTTCTTTATTTAACACAGGCAGTGACAAGTTTTTTGTAAAGTGCAGTACATATTACTACCTGGACATTCATACAGCTGCAGTTATTCCTGATGTGTATTTGTATGATACCAATTACTGTAATACCTCACTGAATGGAGTATTTGGAGATTTATCTTGAATAAACTCCACTAGATGCTGCTGTGAATATCCTCAGGCACCAAGAAGCTACGAGATACCATATTTTGTCTGGAAAACCATTAGTTTATAAGGTACATAAAATGACTACAGTCAAGGTAATTTTAGGCATGACACATTTTTACCTCCCTCACCGCCTATGCCAGCTTTAGGAAAAATGGAGCCCCAGATGAACAATATGGTGCCCCTCTATGTGCTCCCAATTGTCTCAGCCCCTACATACCATCTTCTTGCCTTCATTGCCTTGCCCTTAAAAAAGTAAAATACAAACAATACAAATTAGTATTTGTAAAATTTGCAGGAGAGTGCAACACACAAAAATAAATAAATAAGTAAATAAATAAATAAAATACTATTAGTATTTGGAAAACTTGGGAGGTGTAACAACATTATTTAAGGTTGGAGAGTGGGGGAGGGGCTTCCTGTTTTGAAGAGAATTTTGTGGTAAAAGTGGGATAAAGGGATGGTGGAATATTCACCAGGAGTAAATTGTTCCCATGACTGGAGCTTGATATAACACATCTTTTCAGGAAGCTATATGCATTTAATATTGCAGCCACACATGCAAGTTCCCCACAGTGGGGATTGAACCTCCTACATATTTAGTTACACAGTCTAAAGAGCATAGTATTACTTATAAGTGCCACAGCAGAAGTTTGACTATTATGGGGAAAGAATGCACTTTTGACATGATGGCCTCATCCATGTGTTGCAGAGAGGACATTTCTGTAAAAAGTGGGATAAAGTGCAGAAGGAGCTGTGTCAAAAGTTAAATGTATTCTCCTGAGTGGAAGTGGACACAGCACATTTGATATTCAGGTGTTACTTACTTGTCACTAGAACCCCCCTCTCCACACATCCATACACACAAACACACACACACACACACACACACACACACACACACACACACACACACACACACACACACACACACACACACACACACACACACACACACACATTCCCCATGGTGGGGAGATTGATCCTTCTACTCATCTAGTTACACAATCTAAATAACACAGAAGAAGTCTGGCTTCAAATGTGCATTTTCACAGCCTCACAGTAAGACGCTGTCCGGTTCGATTCTCAGCTAGAGCGTCTTCTGCATGGAGACATGCGTGAATGGGCATATCTTCGTTGAAGGTTGTGCGTCAGGGCTGGTAACCCGGCATGTAAAAATCAACTACCAATCATTAGCAGACCGGAGTTCCATTGTGGCGACCCCTAACCGGGAAAAGCTGAAAGACACAACAACATACTTAGCAAAACTTCACTGTTTGGAATATCTATTACTGTGTATTACAGGTTATGGGAAAAAAAAGCATGTGTGTGGACAGACCAACACAGCAGCTCTATTCCTGTCTCATGTAATGACACATTTATCTACTAAGATTTATATACTGTAATTCATTTACATTGTGGGCATGCTTATGTTTCACAGTATGTGATGTCAATGATAATCACAATTGCAAACTAGTGAATTATCAATAAAGCCTTCCTGCCAGTTTATTCCAAGATGATTGTGTAGAAATGGTAAACATTTATAGTGTCACTGTCACTTGTCTTGTCTCTTGCTTGCACAGTGTGCATTAACACTGCAAATAGACACTTCCAAAATATGATAGTACATTTCAGAATAACAGTAATGGATTATGTGTGAAAAGGTTTCCTGCCATTGTAACACCGTTGTAGGTGTAACCATTGATGTGCAGAAATACATTGATAGACTGAACTGCGTCATCATCACTCTGAAATCCAGATATCTTGTTTTGAAAAGTCCTAAGTAAACCCCCTATTCACAGGATAACAGATGGCAGAAAATGTATACAGCAAAACAGTTTATTAGGAATAAAAACAAAAATCAAGAACAATAAATCCCTGGATTAAGCACTTTCATCTCCCCTCAGGAGCCTTCACCGGAATCAATTAACAGAAGCATAAACCCATATTAAGTACTCCATAATATCAATTTCATTGGTCAGTCAATTAACCAGTCTGTAAAATCAATTAACCAGTTTGTAAAATTTAAAGTGCTTGGTGCTGAAAACAGTGTAACTAAACCAATTGTACTACTCATTCTAAAATACACATGACAGAATACATTGTATAAAAATACCATAACACATACATTCTCTGAAACCTATTAAAAATATATGTATATGTAAGTAAATATAATAAATATAACAAATATGTAGCATATATATATATATATATATATATATATATATATATATATATATATATAAGTATATATATATATATATATATATATATATATATATATATATATATGTATATATATATATATATATATATATATATAAAATTGAATAAATATACACATAAATAAGACATTTCCAAAAGGTTCAACATAAATTAATTCCCATTTTCGGTGTAACGCATAACAAGTATCCAGTGTGTTGAGGAATATAACTATGTATCTACTCTTTTGGGGTTGGAAGCCTGTAGCTTGAGGGCTGGGGTAATAGAAATATGGTCATTCAGCCCTGGGTTATTGCAGGCATTCAACCTCAGTTGCCATACCATCTCAAGAAATTCTAATCTAGTCTCCCAGTCCCCTCCCCTGTCACTACACTAAACTTCTTCCAACACCCAAAATGTTTACAATTCAAAATGTGCCTTAACCAGATTAAACTTGTGAAAAAGGAGTTGATAGCACTGTGGTGAAAATGGGGGTGGCAAACTGTTGTTAGGGTAGTGGGGAAAGAATACAGGAATTTGCAGGATGGTGGTAGGAAAGTATTACAGCTATCCCACTTCTTCAGAACATAAATGCAGGGATGAGTGACAACAATAGAATAATGTTGTATAGGCATTTGGACCAAATCAAGTGACACGTAGGTGAAAAGTAGAGCTACTTGTGGGATGCAACTTTTTTGTGGGACCAGTGCCCATTTTACTATTTTTTTTTTTTTTTTTTTGGAGAGAGATGAATGTTGGGAAAGGTGCTTAGGAATGACAGGGATGGGGATAAACACAAAATGTTGGGGGACACTATGATTGGGGAAAGGTAGGGTACGGTGGAGGCACATCCACGTCCAGCATGAGAACAGTGAAAATCTAGTCCTTACCTTCAAAACTGACATCACTGTCCCCTGTGCCAGCTGTCTTAGTCAATGCTGGACATGTAATTGTTCTGGCAATATGATGTAGAATCTTTTTAATCCTGCCAATTTTGGAACTGAGGTCCCTCTCCATAATGGCCTCTACCAGCCCTGTCAGCTCCTGACAGGTGAAAAAAAATTGCCACCTCCACTATCATTCCACCACAACAGCACCAGAGCTATCTAACACAGGTGGAGTAGGTAGGGCAAGAGTTGTGGAGAAATGCTGTTAGGTTGTGACTCAATGTGATGGGTGTCTGTGCTGCCTGTGGTGGTGCTGCTACAGTCACCTGTGGAGGTATTGTGGGCCAAATCCCAGTGGTTGGTCTATCTCCCTCTCCTGAAGGTCATTTTGTTTTCAGCAGCAATGTGTTATAAATAAAGAAGTATATGTATATATATATATATATATATATATATATATATATATATATATATATATATATTAATATACATACAGATAGATAGATATGAGAGAGGATGGTGGGGAGACAAAAAAAGAATTAGACCAATGGCATGTCACATTACTTCATTATTTCAATAATAAAACAATATGATAACTACATAAGTACATGTCCACATTCACATATGATAGGGACAGCATTAATGTGTCAAAATCAATCAATCAGAATGGTATGATGTGATTAATGCAATCATGTATTTCATTCTGCCATATCAGATATCTGCTTTCCAAAGAAAAATAACTGCATTTGCAAATATTGAGTTGTTAATATCATGCAGCACTGAAGTTAAAATATGTTATAAATACTAGCCTGTAAAAAAGCTATCTGTTCCTGGGTGTTGAACTCACACACAATTAATCTGATGTACTCAATGCCTAATGCAATAACCAAGCACTACTAGAGCAAGAATATAGGCTTGATGCTAAAGTTAAGGTACACCTGTTCAAAAAGATGCAGATTGATGGACTGTGAATTCTTCTGTGCTTGCAATCAGAACAGATGTATACTTACCCCAAGCCTCTCTGAGGCATGTTAGACTTTCCTGATGCACCTCACAGTTTTCTTCTATCTCTCCTGCAGATGTACAGTACAGAAAAGAGACAGATATTGGAAAGCATGATGAATAACTGAATTGGCTGGCTAAATAAAGCCATATCATATACAGGTGATGGGTCAGAATACTTACACAACCGAAGGGTGCTTGCAGTCTTAAATTCATCCTCCCATCAGCTCAGAAGTCTCTTTTCCACCACTTCATGTCACTTTAGTGGTGGCATTGCTCCTTAGTGAGTGGGATGCCAGTTGCACTGGAGACAGCCTTGGTTGAACTATTCCAAGTCTCAGCCTTATTGTGAGACCCTGTATATACTACCTGCAGTAGCCTCCAGCTCTAGCACTTCATGAGGAGTGCCACAAAAATAGCGGAGTCCTCAACATCCCACCTTTGTGTTCTAAATGGAATACCATCCATACCATCACCAGTGATGTCTGCAGCAGACAAGCTTGAAATATGGGTTTGAATAGGCACCCAATTCAGATCTCACATGTAACAGCTTGTATGCATTTGTGATACAATTTTTGTAATAAACATAGTTATGATACTCATGCAAATTTACTGTGACATTACTAATCAAAATGTTGTGACAAATGGCATTCTGACCCCCTCTAGAAACCTATCTGTCAACTGGATCCAAACCCTGCATCAGCAGTTTTCTTTCAGTTCACTTCAATTATACCTTGTGCTACAGGGGCAGTTAGAGGACAGGTGGAGTCTGAGTACTATCTAGAGTGCTGATAGTCATGCACTAGCACCAGGCTAATTTGTGCTACAGGAGGCATCCAAAATTAAAATTTTCTCTTTTTCATTAGGAAGTGAACCATGCTGCTGAGTAAAATGCAATTGCAAAAGGCATTACAAAAGACAGGAAAACATTAAATGAAAATTCCACCAAATGGTATACTTAACAAATACCAGATCAGAAAGTGCATTACAGTGACACATTCATCCTTCTCAATTGTCCTTGCCTCATCAGAACTTTAATTTCTGGTACACATTACCAGAACTGTAGGTAGTGCTAAATAATGGTAACAGCTCACATGTTGTTAGCAGTACTGAAGCAGAAAAATTATATAACAAAATGGGTCTGAATATGTATGCAGACCCCCCCCCCATTTTGAAACTATCACTTAATTGCATTCAAACTGTGCATCACCTGTCTTCTTTATCTAAATTCACTGCACTTACACCTTGTGCCACAAAACAAGTTACCTGATAGGTGCATTATCTTCACTGAGTACTATCTAGAGTGCTGACAGTGTAAGAGTTTGTTTGAACTAAAGAAGGCAGCCCAAATTAAATTTTTCAATTTTGTTGCTTCAGAAGTGAATCGTGCTTGTGCACTGCTGAATGGAGTGCAATGGCTATATGTAGCATGGGACAAAGCTGTTATGACATTCGTGTGACACAGTCATCCTTTTCACATCAGCTTGCACCATCACAAGTAACATTTAGATTACATATAACCAGGATTCCACTTAGTGACAATTGCTCAGGAAGGGGATACACAGACAATGACAGGAGGTAATTATTGCCACATATATACAATTACTCATGACATCAAAGTTTATAATACATTGTATAAGTAACATGATGACAAATACATACAGATGCTTTCTCTAGCATATATGTCACATATGTCCACATTACTCATGTTATTACTTTTGTGTTAGTGCACTGTAAAAAGATCATCTTACAATAATATCCTTAGCACATATTATTATTAGTAATGAGCAGAGGTGAATTTACGACAAACACACCTATGTACCACATATTCACACAGACTACAGGTAAGATATTAAGCAGGTTTCACAAAACTTTAGCCTGTTCATTTCATATTCATCGTGGGTGTCAATAGTTTTTCTGAATCCAGTAATAAAAACATTTCTGTAAACTGGATTTGAACCCTATATCACTTGTTTTATGTATCTACATGCACTTCATGTACACATTATGCCACAAAGATACTTACTTGACAGATGGAATTTATTCACTTAGTACTATCCATAATGCTGATGCCCATACACTGGCACCAGGCTTGTTTGTGCTACAGAAAGCATCCCAGATTACTTTTTCCACTTTTTCTTTAGGAAGTGAACTGTAGTTTACTGTTAGAGACTGATGACAGTCCAGAGTGCACAATATCAAAAGGCACACAAATGATGAACAGAAAAGAAAACAGAAGTTTTACTGAAATAGAGGAAACATTATTGAACAAGTAGTTAAAATTTACAGTTCTGATATTCCCTGAAATTTGTTGTGTCCTATCATGAACATACTCTCGCTAAACATCATTATGTTCACATGAACTTCACCCAGGACATTCACAAGACACACTCAAAATTCTTACCAGTATGTGCCACACATATACTTTGCTGTGAAGCCAAAAAGGAGACTGCATATGCTCAAGATGTGATATAGTATCAACTGGCATTACAGATACAACATAACTGAGTTCTGACCTTTGTTCTGTGTAATTTACTGTTAAAGTTGAGGTTTACTGTGATACTGACAAAAGGGAATATAATTTTCCCTGATATAATTTAAAATAAAAAATGAAGACTGCAGCTCTTTTCTTTTCTTTATTTTGTGACTATCATTCACTCATCTATGCTTCTCCACAAGACTGCTATGTGCTTTGCCTTGACGTTAATATGTGTTTCAATGAGAAATCTACTTCCTTAGCATTAAAGATGCAATGTACTCACAGGCAGAAACTGTACTCATAAACAGTTCATATAAATGTTAGTAATGTTACTTTCCTAAGTCAGTCAATGTACATACAAATGTTCTTGTAAGTCCCTTCTCCCTAACACGCCCACACTGTGTAGATCAAAGAGGACTGATTGAAAACCCAATTGATACTGTAGTCAGACTAATCACACACATTTTCAAGTACTTAACAGGTAACGCTTCTCAGTGTTCATCTTTACAGAGGTAGGGCCTGTACATGTAATCATGTAGGTCCTTACACCATGTATATTCCTTGCACTTGGTTCAGATTTTGGAATTCATGAACATTAATCAGTTCACACCTCATTTGCATACTCATAGCGCTGTGAGGACTGAATATGCACAATATAAATGTAATCATGCAGGTAAGGGGCTTATATTATAATAGGGGAGACTGTTTGGATCCAGACAACTTGATACTGTTACTTGCTTTGAAAAAAATTGTTGCAACTTTCACAACTGACTTGCTGCAAAGGTAGGTTGCTGTTATGAACACATTGATGTATTTTAACCTTACTTATGGATTCCATTTCACAATACAAGCATTACTTTACTGTCTGCATTATTCTCAGTAGCTGCTGGCATGGGCGTGCATACCACAGTTATTTCTTGACCTTGCAATATTTTTCTACATAATCATGACAGTTTAATGGAAATTTCAATCTTGAAAGCTGATGATTTTGCTCAGAAAACTGGTGTATTAATTATTATCTATGCCATGGGTTTCTGCATTATTAGCACAGACAATTACATTAAGGCGCTGATGTCTTCTTGGTTGCCCTAAACAAAAGTGGATTTCACATCAAAAAGTGTTACCTTTTTCCCTTGACAGGTGTGCATTGTTTTTGTTAATGCTGCAACTTACTCCAGAGTGACAGAAATGTTTCATCTGCATTGAATTAAAAGTTATTTCTTTCTTTTGCATTTGGGAAGTAGTTAGACAGGAAATCTGTATTAAGTTGTGTGTACTTATATGGAGCCTTCCTTTTTCATGTATTTTTGTATGATGGGTGGATACATTCATATATATATATTATTTTGGGTTTACCAATCATTTTTTTAGCATTGATTTCTTTTCTTTCCTATTATGTTTCTCTCATATAGGCCTATGGCATGCACTTGAGACAACTGCATCCTGTAAACTGCCATACACTAATGCTAAGAATGATGTGATCACTCAGGTGCTAGATCACTATGTGTCATTCCTATCAGAGCAAGGCAGTATTCCATATCAGGGAGCAGGAGGTAAATTATGTTAACACAGTGGGAGGCCATGGATGTACTTATTCCAAAATAAGAAGCAGGGCTAGTGATATGATTACAGCAGCCAAACACTGGGCAGCTGCAATTGCCCATGAATGTATGGCTATGGAAGGATGGTCATCCTACTGAGCCACCACTGACTAAAACTGAGCAGGTCCTGTGCACTGTCAGAGATCCAGGAAGCTCAACACAGGGTTCACACAGATTCCTTGATGTTGGGGCTGACATGAAAGACAACTCCAAGTGTGTTTATTGCAGAACTTCCATGTATGCTATATAATTAAATAATTGTCATTGTATACATATATATATATATATATATATATATATGTATATATATATATATATATATATATATATATATATATATATGTATATATATATATATATATATATATATATATATATATATATATATATATATATATATATATATACAACTCTTATATCATTAGCTTTGCAATGCTTGTCATCCCTGTTTTATCCACCTTGTTTATATGTGGGTACATCTAATTCTGTCATTGCATTATCAACTGCACATGGTAATTATAACTTCTGCATTCTCAATAATGTCAAAAAAGGTCGATGTATCTGTAACTGAAGGTTATTTGATTGCAGTCCATTCGCATATTTTAACTTGCAATATACATTTCACATAACATAGGTTTGATCATTGTTTATTCTTTTTTGTTGTTGTTGCTTACTTGTTGTCATAGTTGATCCTGCCAGTGACACTGTAAAACTCCTGCTGCCTGATGTCAGTGTAGCCTCTGATGATGATGATGATGGCAGCCATGAAAAGGCACAGTCTGGGGGTGCTGAACATCAGCCTCACATTGATGTTGTGCTTCCAACATCGCCTGCCCCTATTTTGGACACAGTCAGTATACCTACGCATACCCACGACACAGATAGCTGAAACATTGGACAGGTTGAGGGTGGAACAGTTGATCAGGGTATGTGGTTACTCCAGTTGCAAAACTGGTTGATTCCCCCTGTAGCCATCATGAGCATGAGGTGCCACATAGATGGGTTGTCAGGGGTGTATGGAGAAGGCCTGCTGTCCATCCTGCTCCTGATGTTGGTGTGCCAGTTAGTGCCACATGACACATGTAAGTTCATCACGGAGGCACAGGAACATTCAACAGGGCCTCAGAAGAGATAGTGCGAGTACTAAGTATTCTGCATTCTAATGTGTGGGACTGCTTCAACTGTGTGGATGACTTCTTGGACAGGATGAGTGGCACATTAGATCGGGCAGTGTCTGTAATGGAAAATCTGCTGGGGGGGTTGGCATCCACATGGCTGTAGAGCCACTACATCATCTGGTGTTAGCCAATATGGCCATGTAAGATCCAGCTGCTCTAGTGGCACTTCTTCCACTGCTTTGTCAGTGATTGTGGTGTCCACATCCAGACATGGTAGGCCACATGGTCCTGGTTCTGGACATAGTTGTGATGACAGCTCATCCAGCAGACATCAGTTACATTCAGGTACCACCCCAAATTTTATCCAGGGTCATAGAACTAGCAGTGCAACAGAGGTAGTTTAGGGGCCATGACGCAGCATTGACTAGTCTACCATGCACAGATCACCTTATCTGACATGTCAGAATGTAGTACTAGCACAGTGCTTGATTATGATCATGTAGAGATACACATATTCAACAAATACTTGTCCATACCATACACACACACACACACACACACACACACACACACACACACACACACACACACACACACACACACACACACACACACTACTTATCTAAGCAGTACTGTTTACTGCTAAATGTATCCTGTTACTTGTCTTGCAAATTTGATACTTAAGGAAATAATTTTTGTTTTACTTGCACATACTCACTTCTTTAGTGTCAGGTTTGCCCTCCTGTTTCCCCATTCTGTGCAAGTGATGATGACTGTGCCCTGCTCTTTGCACACTTCTTTGCATATATGTCTGATGCACAGAGTGGATAGCTAACCTTCCTTTAATGTACATGTATTACAGAATAAATGCTTTTAATCATAGTTCATAATCAGTCATGCATGAGCACTTTGGTAATTTTTTACCCGCACTGCATTTCTGTTACTGTTTTAGCCCACGCAGTCAAAGCTGATGTTTAAGTCTTGCTTACTGTTATACTTGTTCAAATTATGCTACCCTTAATATGCTCACTGGTTTATATATATAGTGGCCAAATGAAAGGCTTGATAGACATTATAGAGCAAATTCCATAGACAAATGAGAATTTGCATAATGCAGTAATAATTTACATAATGGTATTGCTTTCTCTATACATGTATCAGACTTACCATGGTAATAATGAAGGTGTGAGATGTCTCCTTGGAGGGAGGGAGGTTCCTGTGTCTGATGCTAACAGAATACAAACATTACATTGCTAAGTAAAATTCATGCAGTTTGGAGGGATCATTTTAATATTTGTATGTGGTAAAGCTCTTATTCCTTCGTTTTGGTATTCAGTGTGTGTGCTTTTTTCATATCTTAGCTGGAGCCTTGGCATATTGTGCATTCCTTTGTCTGCCAGAAGCATCTGTGGCTAGTAGTTATGGCTCAGACTCCTCACCTTTATCTGCTGCAACTTCTGTAGTTCTGCCCTTAGTTTTCCTTGTTGAAGCTGTGTCCTAAGAATGATACCATTCAACATGGAACAGACTGTAGGTATTTTTGGCAGAGGTGGCTGGGTCATATTGCAGGACACCTCCTGAGGTGTCTAGACACTGGAACAAGTCAAACCACATTCTATGATATTCCTAGTTTGAGCATGGGCCTCACTGTATTCTTGCTCAGTGAGGTTGTGTGGGTTTCTCATGGGGTGTCATAAGCCACGGTACCAGAGCATAACTTGCATGCCTTATTAGATGCTCTTGTAGAAAGACACCCCTATCAAGCCTTGTGTGCAGCTCACAGGTGTGCCATATACGTGTCATGAAAATTGCCTGGATTATGAGCCCAGACATAGTGGATGATACCTTGGGCATTACGGACAACTTGACAGTTTATAGACTGGTATCCTTTTCTGATTGCTGCACCTCATTTCCTATTCACTTGGTGGTGGGGCTTTTATTTCTATGTGTGTGCAACCTATGGCCCCCAAAACTTCAGGGAAGTGTGCTAATTCATAAACTTCCTGCATGGCTCTTGCTCTCTCCTGTGGGGTATGTTTGCAGGTTGTAGCATTGCATTTAGAAACTGATGTAATATTCTGGAATCTGAGGTCTGTGACACCCCTAACATATTCCCTGTGGTTCTCTGGAAAGTACTTCTTGCTAGTATTTGTAATGTTACACTTACCTTTGTTTCCACTGGGGGATGGGTTCCCATGATTTCTCCGGGCTTTCAGGTGAGGGTGGCAGAGGCTGCATATTTCCTTTAGTGTTTCCTTGTTCACCTGGTATCAGTCTACAATTTCTGTGTCATGAAGTCCTTGATAAGTCAAATGGGGTCTAAAAACCCTGCTTCTTGGCCAAGTTCTCTCAGCAGCAGCAGCAGCACTTTGAATTAAAGCCTTTTTGCAAATTCAGGTTTATAATGGCAGCAGTACTGCTAAAATGTTTTTTTTCTCTTAAGTGTAATCATGGCTGTAATCCAAAGAGTTTTGGATTTCAGGGCAAAATGGCTACACTTGAGTATACATGATTACTTTATAAGTTCTTGAAGAGCTCCTCCATGTTGGATGGGTTAATTAGTACGTAATTTGGCTACTTATGCTTTCCTTAGCATATTCTGTTGTTTACCTTTGTTTTGTGACTCTAACTAAATGTAGAGCCATTTAATGTATACAAAATAGTGCCTTATAGCGTGAACATCATAATAAGTACACTATAACTGCTCTTAGTGTAGTGTAGGCATTAATGACTCCAATCCACTGTTTCTTTTGTTTGTTTATTAGTTTTATTTTGTTTTTGGATTTACTTTTTGTACAAGAATTTAGAAGGTATAATTTTTGTCTTCTTGTGCGTTAGGTGAACAGGAAAATAGAGACTTAGATGATTTCTTTGACAAGAGGATGTATTATTTCATTTTAAGATTTGATGTACTGTTACAAGTTAAAACACAGCAAGTGACAACTTAAAATAGAGATCATTCACAAGGAAATCAACATAGTTATTAAAGCTAAGGTGAATGTAGCCTTTGATCTGTATCAACTCTATTAAAAAGTACATTTTGCTGGAGGTATACAGTCTATATGGTAAAACATTTAATTTTAAAGGAAAATAGGTCTGAACACTTACATTTCTGCTTTAGAGATGATCCACCAAGGTGTTATATTTCATACAATTTATTATCTTCTTTACTGCAATTAGATCAACAGGATTTGTTTGCCCATAGATTACAAGTTATACCCCCACCCATGTTTTATAGTATTTATATCAAATTTGCATTTAGCCAACTGCATAATTGTTTAAATGCATTATGCTGAAAACAAATAATAATAGAAATACCACAGATCCAAACAGCATGTGTTAAATTGAAATAAATCCCTAAAGAAATTACCGACTTCCTTTTCACTTTTTCAGTCTTGTTTCTCCAATATGGTTCCATTTATAAATTTTTTCTCCTCCAAAAATATCAGTTCAAAGCAAAGCAAGGAAATCCTGCCCTTCTACAGCACTTTACATCTGTCTGTGTTGTTTAAAAGCTGCTGTTTGCAGGGGAGCGAGACAAGGTACAAGCAGCGTAGGCTGGAACTGCTGCTGCCTAGATAATTAAGTAAGGTATAATCTGTAATGGCTGCCTTTGCTGCCTAGAACGCATGTTGTCATAGCAAACATTAAAGTTTTGAACAGTGTGATGTTCACAACCAGACCGTGTCACATATGGAACCCTCTCCCAAATGTGGGTTGTTTCTTTTAAATTTGAATGAAATGTGTCATCTGACTTACCACCACCTGAGTACTTGAAATCTGTTTCACGTTTTGCTTTATTGTTCTCAGCATGCAGTAGTTCTAAACACATGCACATGCATTTGATTTTTTTTCTTGAGAGAATTATTTGCTGTTGGATTTAAATTGATAGCTTTTAATTTTAAAGGAATTCAGTTTCTCATAGTTGTTGCCATGTCAAATGATACACAAATGCTAGGCATTCACATTGTATTAGACAGTAAACACAGCAACCAACAGAGCAAGTGTGACGTAAGTAGTTAAATTTTGGCTGGGTGGCAAAAAGTCTCTATGGCATGAGAACATAAAACAAGCAGCAGATAAATGCTTTGAACCTAATTCTGTTTCCAGTCACTGTTCATAATAAATAATTTGTATTTAAGGAAGTGGCTGCTGTTTACTTTCAAATTATTTCTTATTTTGGAGTGGTACTTCCATTGGTCCATTACTAAACACAAACTGTTTTTGTGGTTCCTAGTTGGTAGCTGTGTGTGAGTTACTTTAGTTTGTTTGGTTACTACCTTATCTGGCCACATAGTTTTCCAGTCCTTAAGACTGTTCTCAGTCATCACCGAGTAACCAACTTCCAATAACATCACATCACCTCATAGAATTTCATTCTGTCCAAGCACTTCCCATGTACCCCAGGTCATATCTGCGCAGGCTACCTCATCTCTAGCACAATATGATTCCTTAAATCCCAATTATATAATTTCCTTCTACTTCATTAATTAGTGCTTGTAATACTATGGAAACTCCTAGTACTTACATTGACAACTCTTCCTTCCTATTAAAAAAAACATTATTTAATTTCTTCTCTCTAACCTTCTCTATTCATTCCCATCATTAATCCTGTCCTATACATAATCTGTATCAGCTCAGACCATTTGAATCATCTTCTGCAACATTCACTACCCGCGTTTTTATGTATCTTCCTAGACCTTCTCTATTTCTGCAGATGTTTCCTCTCTTCTCCAAATGATTCTGTGTTGAAAGGACCCTTATTCTTTATCTATCTGACTCCTTTGTCATAGGTGGATGTTATGGTCATACCTCATTCTTTCCTTTAGCCCTTGATTGGCTTCTATTTATTTCCTATTATGCCTTTGATAGCTGTATAGGCTTTTGCTACCTTCTCTCAGGGCCTTAAGTAACAGATTAGGCCTCTATTTGCTATTACTGTAAGCATGTTTAATACAGGCTTTAGGTAATAATTTAGGCCTGCATTTCATATTTTGTTAAGCCTGTGGTGGCTGCAAAGGTTTTTATTACTCTATCTTGTAAGCCCTGGGTGGCATATCAGGTATCTGTTTCTTATTTATTCTAGTTTATGTGTTTATTCTTATCTTCTGTATACTTCAGTCAAGACTTTCTCATTAAATATAGGTCTCTATTTTTTGTTGTTATATTAAACATTTCAGGGCAACACAGGCTTTTGTAACCCTATTCTATAGGCCTTCAGTGGCTGATAAGGCCTTTCTTCCATATTAAGCTGGTGATGATAGTTTGTTTTTTACCACCTCATCTATACATTTTAGTCAATGTCTCTTCATTTTCCCCAGGCTTCCAATGCTTATTATTTCTTAAAGGTACAGGTGGCAGCATAGGCTGCCACCAGTAGCATTTAATGGCAATTAGTACCTCTGTTTCTTGTTTTGTGTTAAGCCTGTGGTGCAGCACAGTTTTTTTTCTGTCTTCATTTGTATATTCAAGTGTATTTTTTTTTCTTATTAAGCCTTGATGACATCATAGGTTTTAAAATCCTTGTCTTATATGCCTTTGGTGGCAAAGAAGCCTACTGTTTCTTTTGTCACATTAAATTGGTCGCGGAAACATAGATTTTTTACTATCCTCATCTATTTATCTTCATCACCAATTCCTTATTTTTTCTGGCCTCTCTTTCCTATAGCTTATTAAGTTTGTGATGGCAACACAGAATTTTGCAACCCTGGTTTATAGGACTTATAGCGCAGATGAGATCTGTATTTTCTTATTTCATATCAACCCTATTACGGCAACACAGGTTTTAGTTCAACTATCCATTCGAATTAAGACAACTTTAATAATTGCAGGCATTTTTGTTCTTCTTTTGCAACCTTAGGTGGCAAAAATATTTCATTCTCCTTTAAGTGTACTGCCTCATTTCTACTGCATTGGCCATGGGTAGCACATGAAGTCTATTACTTTGCCTCAAGGCTTTGCCAGCAGCAAAACCAAAGGCTTTTATTTCCCTGCTACATTGCTCTACTCCATAATCCTGAGATAGCTACTGCAGTCCACTACTTGTACATTTAAATTCTATTGGCTGAGAGCCCTCTCATATTTCATCTCCATTTTACTAACTCTAATCATGTCTCCATTCACTCTGAGAAACACCCTCTCACTCATGATCTGTTGAGTTACATCTCTCATAACTGTACATGACTGGCCAATGATGCATCAAAGACCATCAAATACCATCTCTTCCTCCAACCACTTCACAGCTCAATGTTTCTCTGGCCATACTTCCAGAGATTTTGCCTTGGACTCTCCTTTCAACAACACCAAATAAGAGTGGCTTCTTCCTGTGATAGAATTACATGCATTTAAATCATTCAGAAGACATGTGTACCCCTGTACTTAACACTTCTAATAATATTAGCTGGGTAAAATAACCCAAATCTTATTTCCAGTTCCTCCAATTTACATACATTCCCTAGCCCATACACAACCCTTATGTATTTTCCATAGGTTCATAGGTTCATAGGATGATACTAGTCTATTGGCCCAGAGGCCCTTATAAGCCTAGCCAAGAATTTTGCCCATGTTCCCTCAAAGTCAGCACCTGTTTCCCATGTCCAGCAGGGACACAAGTGGGATCTCAGGGGTATATTTTCTGTTTTCCATCCAGTCGTCCAGGTTCCACTTAATGTGGGCTAGAGAGGTACTCTGCTTGACATGGAGAGAGTCTATTTCACAGATGGGGGAGTCTTTGGGACACAAATCTATCCCGCCAATAAGTTCTATTAATGTCACAGACCAGGTTAAGGCCTTGCATGTGGGTCACATGAGTGGAGTTTGTCTTATGGATATGCAGCAATTCCATCAAGGCTGGGTCTGAATTGGCCTTGTATGACAGACACAGGTCACCTCTGAGCAGTCTGTATGAGACTGAGTAGAGGGACAGGGCTTTTAGCCTATCTATATAGGATAGGTGTTTGAGACCCTGGATTTTCCTGGTCAGGAACCTCTGTGGTCTCTCCAACTGCAGCATGTGCTTGCCAAGGTACATGCCGAAGGGGGCATTGTACTCAATAATGGGTCTGATAAGGCAGGAGTACAGAGATGTTATGACCTCCTTGTTCCTGGATGAAATACCATTCTGAGGTGGGCCATGTAGAAAGCTTTCTGTACAACGGAGGCAACGTGGTGGTCAAAAGCCAGGTTCCTATCAACCTGGGTGCCCAAGTCCCTCACGACTGATTGCATGCTTAGTACATTGTTATTAATGTCATAATTAGTGGGGATGTCATTTTCCCCAAAGGGGATAATGATGCATTTCTTGGCATTCAGTTTGAGGCCATGCTTCTGGCAACAGTCATTAGTCTGGGTAAGGCCCTCTTGGAGGATGTTCACTTCACTAGGGGAATTTAAGACAGTGTCCAGCTTGCAGTCATCTGCAAACTTGGTCAGCCACAAACCACTGGTTTTGGCTTGAACCTCAGAAAAGTATATCCTAAACAGTAGAGGGCCCCAAGACTGATCCTTGGGGTACACCACTCATTAAGGGTCTACTACTAGAGGTGGCTTCCTCTACTTTGACTGAGTGGGTTCTATTGGTGAGCCACTTAGCTACCCATCTGGTAACATAAGGGTTGATGCCTTGCTGGGAGAGTTTATCTATTATGCCCGAGTGGGAAATAGTTTGAAAGGCTTTGGCTACATCAAGGTAGGTGGTGTGCACTGTCTTACCCTCATCCATGGCTTTGGTGACTGTTTCAAAGAAGTTGACCAAGTTTAACAGGCATGATCTCCCTTTGACAAAACCAAACTGTGTGGGGTCAAGCATTTGGAGGTTGCCAATGTCCTTGTTATAAGGTCCATGGTAATGCGTTCCATGGCCTTGCAAATCAGGCTAGTTAGGCTGATGGCCCTATAAATGTCTGGGTAAGTGGACACTCCACCTCTGTGTAGCTAGATGACAGTGGCAGTCCTCCATTCAGCTGGGATGAAGCCAGTACTCAGGCTTTGGTTGAATAGGGTGTCTAATGGAGCTGAGAGCTCATGCCTGAGTTCATATAGGATACAGCTAGAGATGTTATCGGGTCTCATGGAGACTGTATTTTTTGCCTTTGAGATGGTATTAAGGACCTGCTCCCTGGTGATGAGGGGATGGGGGCAGGTGCTGGGGATGTCCTGGTTTACTTATTCACTTTCCTCTAATTCACTCCTCTAGTAGTACAAAGTAAGTGGATTCAAAATCTTACATCTCACTGCTCAAAACCAGTTATATGTATCCTGCACCTTCTTTTATAATTCTCTTTTTAGCTATTCTTTCATACAGATCTAAAAGTAACATATTAATCACCGAGGACCTTAAAATTGATTTTGTAGGCCACAAAATCCCCTACTCACCAAATATATTTCTGTTCACATTCTCTTGCAGCTTTTCTCCACTCCTACCTCACAGAATCCAAGTACTAAAAAATCCTTGTTTTCATCTGTCATAAATTTAGATATATCTCCTGTCTAACAAGTATTTTTGATCATGTCCTTATTCAGATATGAATATTCCACAAACCCTCACAACGTACTCACAGACCCACTTCTAAATACACTACATTACTTGAAACATATTACATTGCTTAAGTCTAAAATCAATGCTTTTGTACTGCCTCTTCTCAGACTGCCATATTTCACTTTAAACCAACTATACTATCACATGATAATACTGAACATGTATCTGTTTTGTAATACTGCTCGGATTTTCAGATTATGTTTGTAATCCTGCTCAGATTTGTTGCAATTAATCTTTTGCAGGTTTGGCATGGGTTGTGCCTGAAAAGGTTTTTTGGACCAGTGTACCTGCTTGTTAAACAAATGTAAAATTAATAAATAAAAGCAAGGAACATAATTTATGCAGAATTAAAAGCCATAAACTTCTGTCCTCTTTACCAGGCAATTGCACTTGCTGTAGCTTTAGACATTAACTGCTCACTTGCAGAAGAGAAGGCTTATTTATTTTTCTTTGATTACTGAAAAAGAAAATCTGACAGGAGGCCTGGGAAGAAAAGTTCCAAATTACATAGCTTACACAGATTTACTCAGGCAGTTAGTATGAGTTAACTTTAAAAATGCAGTATATAATATTAAGATTTATATAACTTAGCAGAATATCACCATGTTACATCGACTATGCAGTATTTACAGAATATTATGGTCAGACACATCTACAGAACATTTAAGCAATAACCCACATTTGGGTGTGGGTAATGCTGGATTTACCCATGGTTGGTGTGGTTTGTTCAAAAGGGCGAAGCCCGAGTGACCAAACAAAGCCAACCGTGGGTAAATCCAGCATTGCCCACACCCAAACGTGGGTTATTGCTATTATACCATGACATTATTTAAGGAAAAAAATACTTACTTTTCTTAAATAATGTCTTTGTATAATGACTCCATAGGTTCATAGGTTCATAGGTTCATACTAGGCTATCTGCCCAAGGGCATTTATAAGCCTAGCCCAGAGTTTTGTGGCTTTCGCCACCCCTTTAGTTTGAAGGATACTATGCCCATTATTTTGCTGTGCCTCTGTCAAGCAGTGACACCGAGATAATCCCTGGGGTATATCTGCGATCTCCCATCCATTGGTCAAGATTTCTCTTGAACAAAGCCAGCGAGGTGCTCTGCCTCACATGTACCGGGATTTTGTTCCACAGCATAGGGAGTCTCTGGGTGATGAATCTGTCCCTCCAGCACGTCCTATTAATAACCGTGTCAAGGTTTAAGTCTCCCACCCTTGTAGTTCTGAGGGATCTAGATTTTTTGAGGTGAAGCATGTTCATCAATTCCGGGTTCGACATGGCCTTGTATGTCAGGCACAGGTCACCTCTGAGCAGGCGGTAAGCGACTGAATAGAGCTGGAGTTCCTTCAGTCGGGCAGCTTAAGACATATTTTTGAGACCCTTTATCCTTTTGGTGAGGAACTTTTGGGGCCTTTCCAGTTGCTGCAGTTGTCGTGTCAGATACATTCCGAATGGGGCATTGTACTCAATGAGTGATGAGTACAGGGGGATGATGACCTCCCTTGATCTAGATGTGAATCCCTTCATGATCAGGTGGGCAATGTAGAAGGTCTTCCTAACTACTTTGGCAACGTGAGTGTCAAACGAAAGGTTACTGTTAACCTGGGCCCCCAGATCCCTGATAACCTCTTCTGTGCTTAGTGGATTGCCACCTATATGGTAGCTAGGGGTAACCTTGTTTTTCCCGAAGGGTATGACTATGCATTTTTTGGTGTTTAACTTTAGGCCATGGCTCTGGCACCAGTTATCCATTTCTATAAGACCCTTCTGAAGGATATCTGTGTCAGATGTGTTCTCAACTATGGCGCCCAGTTTGCAGTCATCTGCGAATTTTGTCAGCCATAACCCTCCTGTGTTGGCTTGTACTTCTGAAAAGTAGATGCCGAACAAGAGTGGGCCCAGGACTGAGCCCTGTGGGGCACCACTTGTGACAGGCTTTGAGTCTGACATGGCGCCAGCAACTCTGACCCTGTGGGTTCTGTCACTTAGCCAGTTTGCAACCCATCTTGTGACGTATAGGTTTACATTTAAGCTGATGAGTTTTTCAATGATACCTGAGTGGGGTATTGTGTCGAAAGCCTTTGCCAGGTCGAGGTAGGCTGTGTGGACTGCCTTTCCCTCATCAATGGCCTTGGTGACTGTTTCAAAAAAGACAGCCAAGTTTAAAAGGCATGATCTGCCTTTGACAAAGCCAAACTGGGTTGGATCCAAAGTCTGCAAGTCCCTTATGTCTTTATTTATGAGTTCCATTATGATCCTCTCCATAGCTTTGCAGATCAGGCTTGTCAAGCTGATGGGACGGTAATTTCCAGGGTCGGTGGAGGCACCACCTTTGTGAAGTGGGACCACAGTTGCCGTACGCCACTCCTTGGGTACGTATCCTGAGGTGAGGCTAAGATTAAACAGCTGCCCTAACTGCGGGTTTAATTCCTCATTGAGTTCGTGGAGCACACAACTGGGGACACCATCTGGTCCCATGGATGCTGTGTTTTTTGCCTTAGAGAGAGCAGTTCTCACCTGAGCGTTAGAGATGTTTGGAGGGCTACAATCCTCTGGTATAGATATCTCACCTTTTGGGGGGGGAGAAGTTTGCACTGAACCTGTCAGCCAGTATGTTGGCAATGTCTGTAGGTTCAGTAATTTTTACATCATTTTGAACTAATTCTGAGCATATCTGGGAGTTTCCTCCCAGGTTTCTAACATAGCTAAAGAAGGCCTTATGCCCTTCTACATTTTTCTGGTATTCTGGGGCTTTTTCTGATGTACTTCACATGTTCATGGGACTTGCTTTCCAGCGCTTACCCAGTACTTCAGTGGTTTGGAAAGGAAGTAACAGAGAAAAGAAGGTCTCTGTTGCTCCTTTATTCTTGTTTTTTCTTTTTTTTTTAAATTAAAAAGGTTTCCAACAGTTTAGGGATAGGAGAGAGGCACAATGGAGGAAATACAAAGAAAATCAGGTACGTGTCTTTAGTTTTAAATAATGTACCTGATTTTCATAGTATTTCCTCAATCCTGTCTTTCTCATTTGTCCAGAGTCTGGATTACAGATTTTTTTTTTTGTTAAAAAAAATAAATAAAACTTATAGAATATAACAATGGAAAAAGGTCCGGGCAACCAGACCTTTTTCCATTGGTTTACTCTCGGATTTACAGCGGGCATGTTGGTTGGGCTGGCCAATCAGCTTGCTTGTTTTAGAATATTAATGGCCAGTCATTGTATAATCACCGATATTTTACAGTGTATGTATATAATCACATTATAAGTTTAGTACATAGGCAATAGATAAGACATATGCATATTTTATCCAAACATTTATTCACTTGTGATATCTGAAAAGAAGATAAAATATGAACATTTTATAATATTTGTTTGATTTGGCTGCATAGGGAGGTGACTTAGTATTGTAGTTAGCATTAGGGCAGGCATACCTCTCAAATGTCCAGAATTTCACTGAACATCCCTAATTTTGGCACATATTTTTGACTTGTCCCACATAAAATTTTTGATTCTCTGGCAAATAACAGGACTCTAGCCTGTTGCTAATGCCAGACAATAGAATGTCATACTTTATCTTATCCATTGTAAACTTTTAGACATTCTGGTAAAACACTGAGAATTGCAGTTAATAATACCAGACATTAGAGTTTTCATATTTTTCTATTGCTCAGAAAATGCATTTTGATACAAAACCTGTTGTTCTGTTTACCTTTTATGTGATTCAGACTAATATTTACTCACTGTCCCTGATTTTGAGCCTTTGGCACCCTAATATGTTTGGCTTTGTCTAGAATTTTTGCACAAAAAATGAGAGGTATGAGGACAGAACTGTTTTGTTGATAGCTATGATTTCACTCTGATTTTAAATTGCAGATGAGTTATAATTAGAAGATGAAGGGGCTTTGAAATAGGGTATTAAAATGAAGGACCACGTTGTTGATAGGTATGTTTTCAAAGAGATTTTAAAACACAGATTATATAAGCTATTTCTGTTATCTGCTGGGACAGAGTTCCACAGTTTAGGCACATACACAGACTATAGACCCATCAATGTTAAGATTTTTAGATGTGTGGATGAGTACTTGATGTTTCAGTGAGTGCAGTCATTTCTGGGATGAGCATTATTAAATAATTGGCTGGTGGTAGAGCATCATCTGGGCTATACAGGATTTTGTGAGGCAATCTTAATCTGATTACCTGCTAATAGATAGGTAGCTCAAGCCAGTTAAGGGACTGAAGCATAAGACAGTGATACATTTTGTTAATGTGGTCATTTGCAAGTTTTGCATTTTTATTATGGAGTTGCACCAGCCATGTTTGACTAGCTAGTCAAAATTGCTGCAGCATATAGCAGACTAGACAGTACATAGATCTGACATATGGTCTCATGTGCCTGATGCAATGAATATATTTGAGCTTATAATGAAGCCCTAGTTTATTGTTTTTTGAACTGCATATTGGATAAGCAGATTGAGTCAATGTATGATCAGTTATTATTCTCAACAGTTTTGTATTTTGCACTAGATCTATAATAAAACTCTGAGATGAAGTACTGAGTAAGTGAAAACCCTCTCAATTAGAATTTTGTCATCCACAATACCTAACAGTCACTGAAAAATTGCAAATTTAATATAAAATGAGATAAATTCAGTTTCCAGAGAAACAAACAAAATAGTTACATCCTCTAATTTTCAGCTGTTCTGCTAAGTGGTCAAAGACATCATCATCAGTGATTACCCCAACAAAACAAGTCCTCTTCCTCTAACATAGATCCTGAAGCACCTTAAAAGATTGCAAACCTAATTTCCATTGAAGAATGAGATCCACTCATATCAAAAGTCAACAAAATATTAACCATCCTTCCTCAAAGCTAGCTACCTTAAAATATATAACTTTCTCCCAAAAGTCACAAAACTTAACCTATACATTCCCTTCTACTTTTGTGCAGCAACTTCTGAAACAGTTGTGACACTACTTGAAATATTTAAAAAAATCTATCCTCAGTCCTAATACTTTGAATCACTTTTTCATTTATATAGCTGCAGCATCCATTTATAAATCCCCTGTCACATAGTCAGTATTGACACTGTGTCATCAATTATTGCTAAATATACTAACACCATGTCATCATTCATTGCTACATATACTAACACCATGTCATCATTTATTGCTACATATACTAACACCATGTCATCATTTATTTCTACATATACTAATACCGTGTCTTCATTTATTGCTACATATACTTACACCATGTCATCATTTATTGCTACATGTGCTAACGCTATGTCATCATTTATTGCTACATATACTAACACCATGCCATCATTTATTGCTACATATACTAACACTGTGCCATCAATTATTGCTAAATATACTAACACCATGTCATCATTCATTGCTACATATACTAACACCATGTCATCATTTGTTGCTACATATACTAATACCATGTCATCATTTATTGCTACATATACTAACACCATGTCATCATTTATTGCTACATATACTAACATCATGTCATCATTTATTGCTACATATACTAACACCATGTCATCATTTATTGCTACATGTGAGTGCCTAACACTAAGCTATATATTTTATGACTTATATTATTTATATATTTATGGAATACAAACAGTATCCTGATGTCTCATTCCTATATCAGACATTTGTATTTGAAGATGTCAGCCATTGAATCTTTAAAACCCTTGGGTTCAGCAGTACATCTAAAACCTCACTTTCCAACTATTTTACATGCAAGAATTTTTCTATTTCTGTTGCCAAACAAATCACTGAAACTGGCACCTTCTCTTCTGACATCTCTCATGGATCTGTTCTTGGTCCTTTATTATTCCCCATTATACTTTAATGACCTCATTTTTTATCTCCTCTCTACTACTGCATTTTATATTGCAAGCATTGCTATGAATGAATCAGTCCCTCTTGCTCAGTTTACAAAATAACCTTCTAAGTAACTTCATGTCTCTTCTGTGAATGTTTAGTGATGGAAATCTCAACCTGAATGTTGCAAAGACTGCTACCACTTTCGTAACTCAAATCAAAAATCTAGGCAGCACCTATCCAATCCATATTAGCACTCCAAAATAAAATCTCCCAACAGGTCAATCAATAAAAATACTTTGGACTAGCTTTTGGTTCCTGTCGTTCCTTAAACTTTCATACACCTAGTATATATCCTAGAGTCACAGATCAACTTAAAGCTTGGTACTGTATCTCTATCTTCCTAGCTAGGTCTTGTGTGGATGTTGCAAATGTTTTCTTTTTTTAATCTGTAGACATGAATATGTTGTCTCTCTGACAAGTTTTAGCTTTTCCCCAAGACAAACACACACACACACACACACACACACACACACACACACACGCCAGTACATGCATTATAAAACACGATTTATGTTATGTGTAAATTTATCTGTTTGTCCCCTTAAATTAACATTGCTGCATTACTCTCTAAAAGACAGACTGCCTCCTGTAACTGTTCAAACTCCTGTTCTTTCCTCACCTGCCTTTAAATTTTTACACAACAGATATTGTCCCATGGATAAAAACCTATTAAAGGACATCTACACCCACAGACTCAAAAAACATTTATTTCATCATGGTTTGGTGTTTCCTACATTTTAACACCACTCTGGGACTATTTAGAACATTTTAGATATTTTTATACACAATTTCTGACTCTGACCACATGGGGTCTAACATCTTGAAATAATTCTGAATGTTTAGTCTGCCTCTAAGTATCCTAGAATGCATTGTTTGTCTCCAAAAAATTGCATCAGATCTGCAACATTTTCCCTAAAGCTCCTGTCAGTGTACTGATTTTGCAGGCATTCACTGCTGTGTTATAGTCACCTACTTTTGGTTAAAATTGTATCCTTTTTCAATAATTACTTCAAACATAAGTAGTGCAAATACTACAGAACAGAATTGAAATATGCATTTTATTGCTCTTTCTTCTTAGAAATGCTAACTTGATTTCTTTTGTGAAGGCTGAAATCTAGTTCTTCAAGGTATCTCCCCTCCCCTTCACACCTATCTTCCCTAGCTGTCAAAGAGCTAAGGGTAATTTGACCCATTATCTGCATGTGATTGACAGCTCACAGCAGGTGACCAGACTAATGTACTGTTTTCTTGTCAGCCTTTCCTTCCTTACAGTGGGAGACTTTTTTGTTGCACTCCTTCTGTCAAATTTAGAACCAAGCTCTATAGCACTGGGGATAATCACTGTTTAGCAAAGCATCAAACTCACACTTATTTTTCCTTCCTGTTTGGTTAAATAGCTAACAAATGATGCACTATAAACACAAAATATTTCACAGCCTTGCATGACAGCACCCACATGCTTTTTTAAGTGGTAATTTAAGAAAATTACGGTATTGCATACTTCTTGCAATCTGATATAGTGTTGTTGATTAATTGTGACAGATATCTGCTTCTTATGTAAAAACATGCAATTAATGTATTCTCATGGTCATTGCAAATTTATGCTCTTAGTTTTTTGCAGCTGTTACTGTGCTTCTGCCTGTACTTTGTCACATATCGGTAGGGCTCTTCAGAAAAGTGAGATTATAGTTTGGCATTTTTGCTAGATTAAGACTGGGCTGGGCAAGGCAGCTCTGACATCACAATGTGGGAGGTCCACTGGCTCTTCTATACAGCATGCAAATCAGATGGGGATTACATCACTTTGGGGGAGGAAACTTCCCGGTAGCTAGAACAAGAGCTCTGGCAGATGTGACATCATCATTTCAGAGCCAGCTAGAGGTTTTTCAACTTGGTTTTCAAAGTGAAAGTAAAACAGTACAGAAAGGTAGGAAGCCTAACAGGGAAAACAGTTGAGTGGATTAGTTTGTAAAGCTGCATGGGTGACTTTTTGAGGCTGTATCAATGAACAGGGACTGAAAGAGACAGCAGGTTGAGCAATCTGCTTTAATATCTCATTGTTGTCCTTTACATCTATAGTCCTCTCCTCTTATTTGACCTTTTGAATGAATTTTGAAATATCAGCCTCAATCTAAATGTTCCTGTTTCTTAAGGCTATAGATGAAAGTAAGTGTGCCCAGTCAACAGGAATCACGTGCACAAAGATAATTCAAATGAATTGCAATATCCTGTTTTAGAAGAAAAATAATATTTATTTGACACATTAAAACAACTCCTATTGGCTGACAAATGATATTCCACATTCAAACTATAGTTTAGTCAAGTATATTATACTAATTGTTGTATTTACAAAACTACATTGTCTGATCTCACACCTTTGTTCCCCAATATCATATACTGTATAGCCTTAGTTAAAAATGTCTGAATTCCCAAAATTGAATGTGTACTGCCAATTATTGTCCTTCACTCAGCACATGGCATACACAAAGAACAAATAGCTGAAAACAAAATCCTTAGATTGATCCTCCTTTCTACCATTGCATTTTATATGAAAAGGTAGTGGCTGACTATTACTAACAAAGCAACTTACCTTCTAGGTACAGCGATAGTTAAAATTTACAAACGAGGCTACTTAAAGCTTCTTAAACGATTAGTCCAAATTAAAAAAAAATACTGTCTTAGTAGTAGCCAAGAGATCATACCTCTCAACTTATTAACACAAGATATCTGGACACAGACTAAACTAATGGGGTGACAATGACCCAAAAATAGGGACAGATTTTAAATATTGCTCCTATAAACTTATACAATTGCTAGAATAAAAGAACTTGTATTAGCAAACATTCCCTGAATAATATGGAGCCTAAAACTCAAATGTATACCATTATTTAGTGACTTCAATATTTGTTGATTTGCCAGAAAACCACACATTTATTATGAAAAAAACAAAATTTTGACGCAAAAATCTGGGCATTCATCTAGCAGTTGAGAGGTATGCAAGCAATTACTGCCACTGTGATCAGACCTAGATTTAAACTATTCATGGGGAAAATGCCTTCTTAAGAGTAGGACCTGTCTTCTGGAATTAATTACCTACAGATATAAAAAAATCTGTGAATGCTGGAAACATTCACAAAACACTTAAGGCAGCACTTGTAAAAAAAAATCTAACTGCAACTGCTTTAGAGATACAGCCTAATTTTTGTAGCACTTAACTCAAGGAAGTCCCTCATACTGTAAGTAGACTAATTATACTTTTTTTCTTATAAATAAACCCCTAAATACATATAAAATTATCCTAGGTATGCAAATTGTTAGATGCTAGTAATTTGCTATATAATTTCAATATTAAAAGTAACTCTAGCTGTCTAATCTTAAGTACCATATTTGCTAGTTATGGCTTTGCTCTCCTATAACTTAACTAGTTGTCTGATTTATTCTTTATTTATTTATTTATTTATTTATTTATTTATTTTTATTTTACATTTGTTTACTGGGACAGTCTGAATGAATACATGTCCTTTTTCAGTGGAGGCCTGGGGAGAAAAGCTCCACATTGAACAAGTAGGACTGCAATTGCAGATGAGTTATAATTAGAAGAAGAAGTGGTTTTGTAATAGGGTATTAAAATGCAGGACCACGTTGCTGATAGGTATGTTTTCAATGAGATTTTAAAACATAGATGGTATAAGCTATTTCTGTTATCTGCTGGGACAGAGTTCCACAGTTTAGGTACATACACAGACTATAGACCATCAATGTTAAGATTTTTAGATGTGTGGATGAGTATTAGATGTTGTTTCAGTGAGTGCAGTCCTTTCTGGGATGAACATTATTAAATAATTGGCTAGTGGTGGAGCATCTTCTGGGCTATACAGGATTTTGTGAGGCAATCTTAATCTGATTACTTGCTAATAGATAGGTAGCTCAAGCCAGTTAAGGGACTGAAGCATAAGACAGTGATACATTTTGTTAATGTGGTCATTTGCAAGTTTTGCATTTTTATTATGGAGTTGCACCAGCCAGTTTGACTAGCTAGTCAAAACTGCTGCAGCATATAGCAGACTAGAGTGTACATAGATCTGAGATATGGTCTCATGTGCCTGCTACAATTAATATATTTGACCTTATAATGAAGCCCTAGTTTATTGTTTTTTGAACTGCATATTGGATAAGCAGATTGAGTCTGAATGTATGATCAGTTATTATTATCAACAGTTTTGTATTTTGCACTAGATCTGTAATAAAACTCCGAGATGAAGTACTGAGTAAGTGAAAATCCTCTCAATTAGAATTTTGTCATCCACGATACCTAACAGTCAATGAAAATTTGCAAATTTAATATAAAATGAGATAAATTCAGTTTCCAGAGAAACAAACAAAATAGTTACATCCTCTAATTTTCAGCTGTTCTGCTAAGTGGTCAAAGACATCATCATCAGTGATTACCCCAACAAAAAAACAAGTCCTCTTCCTCTAACATAGATCCTGAAGCACCTTAAAAGATTGCAAACCTAATTTCCATTGAAGAATGAAATCCACTCATAAAAAAAGTAAACAAAATATTAACCATCCTTCCTCAAAGCTAGCTACCTTAAAATATATAACTTTCTCCGAAAAGTCACAAAACTTAACCTATGCACTCCCTTCTACCTTTGTGCAGCAACTTCTGAAACAGTTGTGACACTGCTTGAAATATTTAAAAAAATCTATCCTCAGTAGTAATACTTTGAATCACTTTTTTGTTTATATAGCTGCAGCATCCATTTCCAAATCTCCTGTCACATAGTCAGTAATTTGTTCACAACTGGCACAGTCACCTCCCCATGTCAAACACAGATCAATAATATCAATCCTTAAAGTATACTCTTCCACAGCAGCACAGAACTGTAGAGCTATCTCTACCCTCTGCCTCTTAGGTAAAGTATTTAAAAAAGATGCTCAAAGATCAAATCCTTGAACACATATACTAACACCATGTCATCATTTATTGCTACATACACAAACACCATGTCATCATTTGTTGCTACATATACTAACACCATGTCATCATTTATTTCTACATATACTAACACCATGTCATCATGGGTTGCTACATATACCAACACAATGGCATCATGTGTTGCTACATATACTAACACCATGTCATCATTTATTTCTACATATACTAAAACTTTGTCATCATTTATTGCTACATATACTAACACCATGTCATCATTTATTTCTAAATATACTAACACTATGTCATCATTTATTGCTACATATACTAACACCATGTCATTTATTGCTACATATACTACATCATGTCATCATTTAGTGCTACATACACTAATACAAAATCATAATTTATTGCTACATATACTAACACCATGTCATCATTTGTGGCTACATATACTAACACCATGTCATCATTTATTGCTACATATACTAGCACCATGTCATCATTTGTTGCTACATATACTAATACCATGTCATCATTTATTGCTACATATAGTAACACCATGCCATCATTTATAGCTACATATACTAACACCATGGGTTCATTTATTTCTACATATACTAACACCATGTCATCATTTGTTGCTACAAATACCAACACCATGTCATCATTTGTTGCTACATATACTAACACCATGGCATCATTTATTGCTACATATACTAACACCATGGCATCATTTATTGCTAAACATACTAACACCATGTCATCATTTATTTCTACATATACTAACACCATGTCATCATTTATTGCTTCATATACTAACACCATGTTATCATTTATTGCTACATATACTAACACCATGTCATCATTTATTGCTACTTATACTAGCACCATGTCATCATTTATTGCTACATATACTAACACCATGTCATTTATTGCTACATATACTACATAATGTCATAATTTATTGCTACATATACTAACACCATATCATCATTTATTGCTACATATGCTAACACCATGTCATCATTTGTTGCTACATATACTAACACCATGTCATCATTTATTGTTACATATACTAACACCATGTCATCATTTGTTGCTACATATACTAACACCATGGCATCATTTATTGATACATATACTAACACCATGTCATAATTTGGTGCTACATATACTAACACCATGTCATCATTTATTTCTACATATACTAACACCATGTCATCATTTGTTGCTACATATACCAACACCATGTCATCATTTGTTGCTACATATACTAAGACCATGGCATCATTTATTGATACATATACTAACACCATGGCATCATTTATTGCTATATATACGAACACCATGTCATCAATTATTTCTACATATACTAACACCATGTCATCATTTATTGCTTCATATACTAACTCCATGTCATCATTTATTGCTACATATACTAGCACCATGCAATCATTTATTGCTACATATACTAACACCATGTCATTTATTGCTACATATACTACATCGTGTCATCATTTATTGCTACATATACTAACATCATATCATCATTTATTGCTACATATGCTAACACCATGTCATCATTTGTTGCTACATATACTAACACCATGTCATCATTTATTGCTACATATACTAACACCATGTCATCATTTGTTGCTACATATACTAACACCATGTCATCATTTATTGCTACATATACTAACACCATGTCATCATTTATTGCTACATATACTAACACCATGGCATCATTTATTTCTACATATACTAACAGCATGTCATCATTTGTTGATACATATACTAACACCATGTCATCATTTATTGCTACATATACTAACACCATGTCATCATTTGTTGCTATATATACTAACACCATGTCATCATTTATTGCTACATATACTAACACCATGTCATCATTTATTGCTTCATATACTAACACCATGTTGTCATTTATTGCTACATATACTAACACCATGTCATCATTTATTGCTACATATACTAGCACTATGTCATCATTTATTGCTACATATACTAACACCATGTCATTTATTGCTACATATACTACATCATGTCATCATTTATTGCTACATATACTAACACCATACCATCATTTATTGCTACATATGCTAACACCATGTCATCATTTGTTGCTACATATACTAACACCATGTCATCATTTATTGCTACATATACTAACACCATGTCATCATTCATTGCTACATATACTAACACCATGTCATCATTTGTTGCTACATATACTAATACCATGTCATCATTTATTACTCCATACACTAACACCATGTCATCATTTATTGCTACATATACTAGCACCATGTCATCATTTATTGCTACATATACTAACACCATGTCATCCTTTTTTGTTACATGTACTAACACCATGGCATCATTTATTTCTACATATACTAACACCATGTCATCATTTATTGCTACATATACTAACACTATGTCATCATTTATTGCTACATATACTAACACCATATCATCATTTGTTGCTACATATACCAACACCATGTCATCATTTGTTGCTACATATACTTACACCATGGCATCATTTATTGCTATATATACTAACACCATGTCATCATTTATTTCTACATATACTAACACCATGTCATCATTTATTGCTTCATATACTAACACCATGTCATCATTTATTGCTACATATACTAGCACCATGTCATCATTTATTGCTACATATACTAACACCATGTCATGTATTGCTACATATACTACATCATGTCATCATTTATTGCTACATATACTAACACAAAATCATCATTTATTGCTACATATACTAACACCATGTCATCATTTGTTGCTACATATACTAACAGCATGCCATCATTTATTGCTACATATACTAACACCATGTCATCATTTGTTGCTACATATACTAACACCATGTCATCATTTATTGCTTCATATACTAACACCATGCCATCATTTATTGCTACATATACTAACACCATGTCATCATTTGTTGCTACATATACCAACACCATGTCATCATTTGTTGCTACATATACTAACACCATGTCATCATTTATTGTTACATGTACTAACACCATGGCATCATTTATTTCTACATATACTAACACCATGTCATCATTTATTGCTACATATACTAACACTATGTCATCATTTATTGCTACATATACTAACACCATATCATCATTTGTTGCTACATATACCAACACCATGTCATCATTTGTTGCTACATATACTTACACCATGGCATCATTTATTGCTATATATACTAACACCATGTCATCATTTATTTCTACATATACTAACACCATGTCATCATTTATTGCTTCATATACTAACACCATGTCATCATTTATTGCTACATATACTAGCACCATGTCATCATTTATTGCTACATATACTAACACCATGTCATTTATTGCTACATATACTACATCATGTCATCATTTATTGCTACATATATTAACACAAAATCATCATTTATTGCTACATATACTAACACCATGTCATCATTTGTTGCTACATATACTAACAACATGCCATCATTTATTGCTACATATACTAACACCATGTCATCATTTGTTGCTACATATACTAACACCATGTCATCATTTATTGCTTCATATACTAACACCATGCCATCATGTATTGCTACATATACTAACACCATGTCATCATTTGTTGCTACATATACCAACACCATGTCATCATTTATTGCTACATATACTAACACCATGTCATCATTTATTGCTACATATACCAACACCATAGCATCATTTATTTCTACATATACTAACACCATGTCATCATTTATTGCTACATATACTAACACTATGTCATCATTTATTGCTACCTATACTAGCACCATGTCATCATTTGTTGCTACATATACCAACACCATGTCATGATTTGTTGCTACATATACTAACACCATGGCATCATGTATTGCTACATATACTAACACCATGGCATCATTTATTGCTATATATACTAACACCATGTCATCATTTATTTCTACATATACTAACACCATGTCATCATTTATTGCTTCATATACTAACACCATGTCATCATTTCTTGCTACATATACTAACACATGTCATCATTTATTGCTACATATACTAGCACTATGTCATCATTTATTGCTACATATACTGACACCATGTCATTTATTGCTACATATACTACATCATGTCATCATTTATTGCTACATATACTAACACCATATCATCATTTATTGCTACATATGCTAACACCATGTCATCATTTGTTGCTACATATACTAACACCATGTCATCATTTATTGCTACATATACTAACACCATGTCATCATTTGTTGCTACATATACTAACACCATGTCATCATTTGTTGCTACATATACTAATACCATGTCATCATTTATTGCTCCATATACTAACACCATGTCATCATTTATTGCTACATATACTACCACCATGTCATCATTTGTTGCTACATATACTAACACCATGTCATCATTTATTTCTACATATACTAACACCATGTCATAATTTATTTCTACATATACTAATACCATGTCATTTATTGCTACATATTCTAATACCATGTCATAATTTATTGCTACATATACTAACACCATGTCATCATTTATTGCTACATATACTAGCACCTTGTCATCATTTGTTGCTACATATACTAACACCATGTCATCATTTATTGCTACATAAACTAACACCATGTCATTTATTGCTACATATACTAACACCATATCATCCTTTATTTCTACATATACTAACACCATGTCATCATGTGTTGCTCCTTATACTAACACCATGGCATCATTTATTGCTACATATACTAACACCATGGCATCATTTATTGCTACATATACTAACACCATGTCTTCATTTATTTCTACATATACTAACACCATGTCATCATTTATTGCTACATATACTAACACCATGTCATCATTTATTGCTACGTATACTAACACCATGTCATTTATTGCTACATATACTACATCATATTATCATTTATTGCTACATATACTAACACAAAATAATTTTCTTGCTGCATATCCTAACACCATGTAATCATTTGTTGCTACATATACTAACACCATGTCATCATTTATTGCTACATATACTAACACCATGTCATCATTTGTTGCTACATATACTAACACCATGTCATCATTTATTTCTACATATACTAACACCATGGCATCATTTATTTCTACATATACGAACACCATGTCATCATTTATTGCTACATATACTAACACTATGTCATCATTTATTGCTACATATACTAACACCATGTCATCATTTGTTGCTACATAGACTAACACCATGTCATCATTTATTTCTACATATACTAACACCATGTCATCATTTATTGCTACATATACTAACACCATGTCATCATTTATTGCTACATATACTAACACCATGTCATCATTTATTGCTACATATACTAACACCATGTCATCATTTATTTCTACATATACTAACACCGTGTCTTCATTTATTGCTACATATACTAACACCATGTCATCATTTATTGCTACATGTGCTAACACTATGTCATTTATTGCTACATATATTAACACCATGTCATCATTTATTGCTGCATATACTAACACCTTGTCATCATTTATTTGTACATATTCTAACACCATGTCTTCATTTATTGCTACATATACTAACAACATGTCATCATTTATTGCTACATGTGCTAACACTATGTCATCATTTATTGCTACATATACTAACACCATGCCATCATTTATTGCTACATATACTAACAACGTTTCATCATTTATTGCTACATATACTAACACCATGTCTTCCTTTGTTGCTACATATACTAACACTGTGTCATCAATTATTGCTTAATATACTAACACAATGTCATCAGTTATTGCTGCATATACTAACACCATGTCATCATTCATTGATACATATACTAACACCATGTCATCACGTGTTGCTACATATACTAACACCATGTCATCATTTGTTGCTACATATACTAATACTGTGTGATTGGAGTGGACTTCAGTGGGCATGTTGGTGAAGTGAACAGAGGGGATGAGGAAGTGATGGGTAGGTATGGTGTTAAGGAGAGGAATGCAGAAGGTCAGATGATTGTGAATTTTGCGAAAAGGATGGACATGGCTGTGGTGAATACGTATTTTAAGAAGAGTGCGGAGCATAGGGTGACGTACAAGAGTGGAGGAAGATGCACAAAGGTGGATTATATCCTATGTAGAAGAGCCAGTCTGAAGGAGATTGGGGACTGTAAAGTCTCCTTGTGGTCCTGCAGAGTGGTGCTAGCAGCAGAGAGGCTAAAAGGGCGACTGCTAACCTGATAAAAGTTTTTTTTTTGCTGCTACTACATGGGCAACTGTCCGATCTAGCTAAACTGAAAGTATTTTTGCTTCTTGAACTGTTTTAAACTGTTTAAAGTTGTTTTTGCACCTGCACTTTTAATTTAAAGTTTGCCCTGTTTGTTGCATTTACCTTTTGAGGGTACACACTCAAGTGCGCCTGCCTGTGTTACATATTTATTGCATTTTCCTGCTGTTTGTTGCAAAAAAGAAAAAAAAAACAAAAAATATCCTTGTTTCCCATCTTTCCTGACCTAGTGTAGTCCAAATACAGGCTTTGCTGTATTCTGGTCTTTTGGAAAGTTCCTGTGTTGCCCATTTCCTTTCTTGGATAAAGGGAGGCTTCTTTGTTCACCAGTGGCAGTGGAGAGGTTAGAGCAGCCTATCTATCCCTGGAGGACTGTTACCAGCACAATAATCTGGTAGTCTATTGGCCATTTTGGGCCAATTTCTAGCTCTTTCAAGTCCCCCCTGTATAAAACCAGCTTTGGCACAGCTTTGTGCGATTTTGCGCATAACTCAGCATCGAGCAACGCCACTTAATTGGGTTTAAACCATTCTCGGTTCCACAAAGTCTGCTCTTCACTTTTTCCCTTACAACTGATCTAGTTCTCATAATAAATACCCTATTCCTACTCTAAAGCCTGGCACTTGCTCACTAAAGCAATTATATAAGTCAGCACTAAAAAATTAAAAGTACTACACCCTCACAAACCCCCCTTGAGTACCTTGTTCCCCATTGGCCCTTTTTTCAATTATAAAGGAATTCCCAATACTATTCTAGCATGTCCAAAGGTCAGTTGTCAATCTCCTCTCCGGTCCAGCTGGTGAATCTGGGAATCTTGAGGCAATGTTACAACTGCCTCATGTACACGGACAACCCTCTCCTCCTCCCAACAAATTCCAACACATGTGAGAGATGCAACCATATAGCCAAACTGAAGGCTAAGCTCTCTCAACTCAGTACTGGCGTAACCAGTCAGGAGGAGAAGGAAACCACACTCACTACAATTCCAGTCTCACATAGACCTACCACAACAGCAAACCAAACACATAAACACACAAAAACATACTCGGAGGCTCTAAATAAAAATCTGCCTAAACAACAGAGACCTCCAAAGCAGACACCCAAGCAACCGCTACCCCAAAACAAAACACGTGCAACACATAGCTCACAAAGCCAGTATGCCAAACAGTCACAGCCCTTAAGGCTAAACAACACACCTGATACACTTGTAATAGGTGACTCTATTGTCAGGCACACTGATGTCCCGCTCACCAGGCTGAACAAGGAGAAGGTCACAGTGAGCTGCCTGTCGGGCGCTAGTTTCCGCCACATAACACAAGCACTCAGGTCACTCCAAGGCAAGTACAAATATGACTCAGTCATTGTCCATGCTGGTGTGAATGACCTGAGACATACCTCCCTGGACTACATAAGGAGAGACATAGAGGAGCTCTCTGAGCGTGTAGCCCAGGCCGGTATGACCCTGACCTTGAATAGCATCTTACCCTCACCAAGAATGATGCCACAATATGAAGACAAGATGATCAATTTCAACAACTGTCTTAAGTATTGGTGTCATTTAAAGGGGTTCCAATGCTTGTCAGCCTGGGATGACATGCTCGACAAGCCACGATGCTTCGCTAGGGATGGCTTCCACCTGTCACCCCTGGGCTTTCAGATATTGGCAAAGGCTCTTGCCACCCCCATAGTGCCTTTTTTAGGCAAGGCTCAAAAGACAAACCCACCTCCACAGGTATCACAAGGGATAAGAAACTAAGAGTAATGCTACTCAATGACAGAAGTCTAAACCTAAAGATGCATGCACTCGAAACTCTCCTTAGCATGGAGAACATCGATATCTGTGCAGTAACAGAAACCTGGTTCAAGGCTCCCGAGAGCACCCCAGCACTACCAGGTTATACCTCATGCCATTCTTTTCGGCCCCAAAACTTGGACCGAACCACAAAAGGAGAGGGAGTATCAATATTCGCCAAAGATATCCACACCTCCAGGTTGGTGGCACAGCATGAAGCATCAGAGACTATCCATGTGCAACTAACAGTGGGTAAAACTGCCTTCCAGTTTATAGCCTGCTACAGACCACCCTCCCAAACCCAGGAATCCCACTCGGCCTTCCTGAGAACACTGGAAAATATGAAGGTCTCTCCAAACACCATTATATTGGGTGACTTCAACTACCCAAACATAGACTGGGAGCATTACTCTAGCTCCAACACCCTAACCCAAAGGTCCTTAGAATTTATAAACTCAAATGCTATGGAACAACTTGTTACCACTCCCACAAGAGGGGAAAACATGCTGGACCTGATCATCACCAACATGGGGACACTATGCTCCAGACCAGAAGTGTATCCCTCACTGGTAAGATCAGACCATAAACTAATCTCACTAGATATTCACATCCCGACCCCAGCCCCTACCCAGAAAACTACAGTGAAAAACTTCTCTAAAGCAAATTTCACACTCCTCAAAACCGAGGTGGAATCCTTCAAAGCCCCCTGGCCTGTGGAAAATAAGGCCCAGACCGCAGAATCCTTTATAAACGCATTCTATGAACACCTTCAGGAATGCATGGATCATGCACTCCCAAACAAAACCAAGACCCAATCCTCCAAAGGCGGGCATCCTGTCTGGCGGACCCCAGCCATAAACAAACTATACAATAGAAGGAGGAAGCTAATACATGATAGAGCAAAATCCCAAAAAGGGAAGGCATCTCTGATCAGTATTAGCAAAAAACTACGGACACTCATAAAATTATCTAAGGCCAGCTTCGAGAGAAAAATTGCACAGGACACTAAGGATAATCACAAGGCTTTCTTTAGTTATGTTAGGAACCTGGGTGGGAATTCCCATATATGCTCAGAATTAGTCCAAAATGACAAAAAATTTTCCAAACCCACAGACATTGCCAACATCCTAGCTGACAGGTTCAGCACAAACTTCTCCCCCCCCTTCCCCCCCAAAAGGCCAAATATCTATCCCAGCAGAGTGCTGCCCCCCTGACATCTCAGATGCTCAGGTAAGAGCTGCCCTCTCCAAAGCAAAAAACACAGCATCAATGGGACCAGACGGTGTCCCAGGCTGCGTCCTACATGAATTCCAAGAAGAACTAAACCCAAACATAAAACTACTGTTCAATCTCAGCCTTACTACAGGATATGTACCCAAAGAGTTGTGTACAGCAACAGTGGTCCCTCTCCACAAAGGTGGTGCCTCAACGGATCCTGGAAACTATCGCCCCATAAGCCTGACTAGCTTGGTCTGCAAAGCTATGGAAAGGATCATCATGGACCTCATAAATAAAGATATTGGGGACCTACAGACACTGGATCCTACCCAGTTCAGCTTTCTTAAGGGCAGATCCTGCCTCTTAAACCTGGTTGATTTCTTTGAAACAGTCACCAAGGCCATTGACGAGGGGAAGGTAGTCCACACAGCCTACCTGGACCTCGCAAAAGCCTTCAATACAATACCCCACTCTGGCATTATAGATAAGCTCACCAGCTTAAATATAAACCCCTATGTCACTAGATGGGTTGCAAACTGGCTCAAGGACAGAACCCACATGGTTAGAATTACTGGAGCCATATCAGACTCCAGACCAGTTACAAGTGGCATCCCACAAGGCTCAGTCCTGGGAACTCTCTTGTTCAGTATATATTTCTCGGAGGTACAGGCCAACATGGAAGGACTGTAGCTGACCAAGTTCGCAGATGACTGCAAACTGGGCACCATAATCAACTCTCCAGCCGACACAAGAATCCTACAAAAGGGCCTCATAGAAACAGACAACTGGTGCCAGAGCCATGGCCTAAAGCTAAACGCCAAAAAGTGTATAGTCATCCCCTTCGGCAAAAACAAAGTGCCCACAAATTACCACATAGATGGTAATCCGTTAAGAACAGAAGAAGTAATTAGGGACCTGGGGACCCAAGTTGATAGCAATCTCTCATTTGACAACCACGTGGCCAAAGTGGTTAGAAAAACATTTTATATAGCCCACCTAATCATGAAGAGATTCACATCTAGATCAGGGGAGGTCATCGTGCCTCTTTACTCATCCCTCATCAGGCCCATAATTGAGTACAATGCCCCTTTTGGGATGTACCTTACCAGACACCTGCAGCAACTGGAAAGACCCCAAAAGTACCTCACCAAGAGGATCAAAGGGCTCAGACAGATGCCATATGCTGCCCGGTTAAAGAAACTCCAGCTCTACTCAGTGGCATACTGCCTGCTCAGAGGCGATCTGTGCCTGACGTATAAAGCCATGTCCAACCCAGAATTAATGGACATGCTGCACCTCAGAAAATCCAAATCCCATCGAGCTACGCGCCTGAGAGACTTGAACCTCAGCACTGAAATAAATAGGACATGCTGGAGGGACAGATTCATAACCCAGAGGCTCCCTTCACTCTGGAATAAAATCCCAGTCCAGGTTAGGCAGAGTCCCTCATTGACTCTCTTCAAGAGGAATCTTGATGAGTGGATTTGAGATTGTAGATTTACTCCGGGTATCACTTCTGCATCACTGTTAGACAGAGGCACAGTATACTAACCTCGAAAAAGGGCATAGCAAAATTAATTTAAAATGGGTGGCGAAAGCCAAACACACTCTGGCTAGGCTTGTAAATGCCCTAGGGCAGATAGCCTAGTATGAACCTATGAACCTAAGTGGTGACTGGGGAAAGTGTAGTTAAGCAGCATAGAATGGTGGTCTGCAGGATGATGTTGGTGATCAAGAAGCGGGGGAGGAGTGTGAAAGCAGTGCCAAGGATTAAATGGTGGAAGTTAAAAAAGGGTGATTATGAGGTAGAGTTCAGGGAAGAGTTAAGACAGGCACTAGGAGGCAATGAAGAGTTACCGAATAGCTGGGTAACTACAGCAGAGCTAGTAAGGGAGACTGCTAGGAAGGTGCTTGGTGTGACATCTGGACAGAGGAAGGAGGACAAGGAAACATGGTGGTGGAATGATGAAGTCCAAGACAGTATACAGAGGAAGAGGCTGGCAAAGAAGAAGTGGGATTGTCAAAGAGATGAAGAAAGTAGATATGAGTATAAGGAGATGAGGCGCATGGCAAAGAGAGAGGTGGTGAAGGCTAAGGATAAGGCATATAGAGAGTTGTATGAGAGATTGGACACTAAAGAGGGAGAAAAGGACCTGTACCAATTGGCTAGAGGGACAGAGCTGGGAAATATGTGCAGCAGTTAAGGGTGATAAATGACAGTGAGGGAAATGTACTCACAAGTGAGGAGAGCGTGTTGAGTAGATGGAAAGAGTACTTTGAAGGGCTGATGAATGAAGAGAATGAGAGAGAGAGAGAAGGTTGGATGATGTGGGGATAGTGAATCAGGAAGTGAAGCAGATTAGCAAGGAAGAAGTAAGGACATCTATGAAGAGGATGAAAAATGGAAAGGCTGTTGGCCCAGATGACATACCAGTGGAAGCATGGAGGTGCTTAGGAGAAATGGTAGTAGAATTTTTAACCAGATTGTTTAATGAAATTTTGGAAAGTCAGAGGATGCCTGAGGAGTGGAGAAAAAGTGTTTTGGTACCTATCTTTAAGAATACGGGTGATGTGCAGAGCTGCAGTAACTACAGAGGGATAAAATTGATCAGTCACAGCTTGAAGTTATAGGAAAGAGTAGTGAAAGTTAGGTTAAGGAGGGAGGTGATGATTAGTGATCAGCAGTATGGTTTCATGCCAGGAAAGAGCACTACAGATGCAATATTTGCTCTGAGAGTGTTGTTGGAGAAATACAGAAAAGGTCAGAAAGAGTTGCATTGTGTCTTTGTGAACTTTGAGAAAGCATATGACAGGGTGCCTAGAGAGGAGTTGTGGTATTGCATGAGGAAGTCGGGAGTGGCAGAGAAGTATGTAAGAGTGGTACAGGATATGTACAAGGGTAGTGTGACATTGGTGAGGACTGCGGTGGGAGTGACAGATACGTTTAAGGTGGAGTTGGGATTACATCAAGTATCAGCTCTGAGCCCTTTCTTATTTGCAGTGGTGATGGACAGGTTGACAGATGGGATTAGACAGGAGGCCCCGTGGACTATGATGTTTGCAGATGACATTGTGATATGTAGTGAGAGTAGGGACCAGGTTGAGGAGACCCTGGAGAGGTGGAGATATGCTTTAGAGAGGAGAGGAATGAAGGTCAGCAGGGCTAAAACAGAATATATGTATGTAAATGAGAGGGAGGGTAGAGGAATGGTGAGGATGCAGGGAGTAGAGTTGGTAAAGGTGGGTGAGTTTAAGTACTTGGGATCAACAGTTCAGAGTAATGGTGAGTGTGGACGAGAGGTGAAGAAGAGAGTACAGGCAGGGTGGAATGGGTGGAGAAGAGTGTCAGGAGTGATTTGTGACAGACTGGTACCAATAAGAGTGAAAGGGAAGGTCTACAAGAGGGTAGTGAGACCAGCTATGTAATATGGGATGGAGACTGTAGCACTGACGAAAAGGCAGGAGTCAGAGCTGGATGTGGGAGAGTTAAAGATGTTAAGATTTGCACTGGGTGTGACTAGGATGGACAGGATTAGGAAACAGTATATTAGAGGGTCAGCACAGGTTGGACAGTTTGGAGACAAAGGAAGAGAGGTGAGATTGCGTTGGTTTGGACATGTGCTGAGGAGGGATGCTGAGTATATTGGGAAAAGGATGCTAAGGATGGAGCTGCCAGGTAAGAGGAAAAGAGGAAGGCCTAAGATAAGGTTTATGGATGGGGTGAGAGAGGACATGCAGGTGGTTAGTGTGAAATAGTATGATGCAGAAGACAGGAAAAAATGGAAACAGATGATCCGCTGTGGTGACCCCTAATGGGAACAGCCGAAAGAAGATGATGATGATACTAATACCATGTCATCATTTATTACTAGATATACTAACACCATGTCATCATTTATTGCTACATAGACTAACACCACGTCATCATTTATTGCTACATATACTAACACCATGTCATCATTTATTGCTACATATACTAAACTATGTCATCATTTATTGCTACATATACTAACACCATGTCATCATTTTTTGCTAACACTCTGAAAGCTATATATTTTATGACTTATAGTATTATATATTTATACTATAAGTCATAAAATATATAGCTTTCAGAGTATTTATATATTTATGACCGCGGTAGTGGTGCTGCAGTAGCGTTGTCGCCTCACAGCAAGACGTTGTCCTGTTCGATTCTCAGTTAGAGCGTCTTCTGTGTGGAGACATGCGTGAATGGGCGTGCCTTCGTTGAAGGTTGTGCATCAGGGCTGGTAACTCGGCACGTAAAAATCTACTACCAAACATTAGCAGACCAGAGTTCCGCTGTGGCGAACCCTAATCGGGATAAGCCGAAAGACACAACAATGATATTTATATATTTATATAATACTAACGCCATGTCATCATTTATTTCTACATATACTAACACAGTGTCATCATTTATTGCTACATATACTAACACCATGTCATCATTTATTGCTACATATGCTACACCATGTCATCATTTATTGCTACATATACTAACACCATGCCATCATTTATTGCTACATATACTAACAACGTTTCATCATTTATTGCTACATATACTAACATCATGTCATAATTTGGTGCTATATATACTAACACCATGTCATTATTTATTGCTACATATACTAACACCATGTCATAATTTATTTCTACATATACTAACACCATGTCATTTATTGCTACATATACAAACACCATGTTATCATTTGTTGCTACATATATTAACACCGTGTCATCATTTATTGCTACATATACTAACACCATGTCATCATTTATTGCTACATATACTAACACCATGGCATCATTTATTTCTACATATACTAATACGATGTCATCATTTATTGCTACATATACTAACACCATGTCATCATTTATTGCTACATATACTAACACCATGTCATCATTTGTTGCTACATATACTAACACCATGTCATCATTCATTGCTGCATATACTAACACCATGTCATAATTTGTTGCTACATATACTAACACCATGTCATCATTTGTTGCTACATATACTAATACCATGCCATCATTTATTGCTACATATACTAACACCATGTCATCATTCATTGCTACATATACTAATACAGTGTCATCATTTATTGCTACATATACTAAACTATGTCATCATTTATTGCTACATATAATAACACCGTGTCATCATTTATTGCTACATGTGAGTGCCTAACACTCTGAAAGCTATATATTTTATGACTTATAGTATTTATATATTTATAGAACACAAACAGTATCCTGATGTCTCATTCCTATATCAGACATTTGTATTTGAAAATGTCAGCCATGGAATCTTTAAAGCCCTTGGGTTCAGCAGTGTATCTAAAACCTCACTTTCCAACTATTTTACATGCAAGAATTTTTCTATTTCTGGTGCCAAACAAATCACTGAAACTGGCACCTTCTCTTCTGACATCTCTCATGGATCTGTTCTTGGTCCTTTATTATTCCCCATTATACTTTAATGACCTCATTTTTTTATCTCCTCTCTACTGCTACATTTTATATTGCAAGCATTGCTATGAATGAATCAGTCCCTCTTGCTCAGTTTACAAAATAACCTTCTAAGTAACTTCATGTCTCTTCTGTGAATGTTTAGTGATGGAAATCTCAACCTGAATGTTGCAAAGACTGCTACCACTCTCGTAACTCAAATCAAAAATCTAGGCAGCTCCTATCCAATCCATATTAGCACTCCAAAATAAAATGTCCCAACAGGTCAATCAATAAAAATACTTTGGACTGGCTTTTGGTTCCTGTCTTTCCTTAAACTTTCATACAACTAATATATGTCCTAGAGTCACAGATCAACTTAAAGCTTGGTACTGTATCTCTATCTTCCTAGCTAGGTCTTGTGTGGATGTTGCAAATGTTTTCTTTTTTTAATTTGTAAACATGAATATGTTGTCTCTCTGACAAGTTTTAGCTTTTCCCCAAAACAAACACACACACACACACACACACACACACACACACACACACACACACACACACACACACGCCAGTACACGCATTATAAAACACTATTTATGTTATGTGTAAATTTATCTGTTTGTCCCCTTAAATTAACATTGCTGCATTACTCTCTAAAATACAGACTTCCTCCTGTAACTGTTCAAGCTCCTGTTCTTTCCTCACCCATCTTTAAATTTCTACACAACAGATATTGTCTCACTGTTAAAAACCTATTAAAGGACAACTGCACCCACAGACTTAAAAAACATGTTTATTTCATCATGGTTTGGTGTTTCCTACATTTTAACACAACTCTGGCACTATTTAGAGCTTTTTAGATATTTTTATACTCAATTTCTGACTCTGACCACATGGGGTCTGGCATCTTGAAATAATTCTGACTGTTTAGTCTGCCTCTAAGTATCCCAGAATGCATCAGATCTGCCACATTTTCCCTTAAGCTCCTGTCAGTGTACTGATTTTACAGGCATTCACTGCTGTGTTATAGTCACCTACTTCTGGTTAAAATTGTATCCTTTTTCAATGACTACTTCAAACACAAGCAGTGCAAATACTTCAGAACAGAATTATAATGTGCATTTTATTGCTCTTTCTTCTTAGAAATGCTAACTTGATTTCTTTTGTGAAGGCTGAAATCTAGTTCTTCAAGGTATCTCCCCTCCCCCTTCACACCTATCTTACCTAGCTGTCAAATAGCTAAGGGTAATTTGACCCAGTATCTGCATGTGATTGACAGCTCACAGCAGGTGACCAGACTAATGTACTCTTTTCTTGTCAGCCTTTCCTTCCTTACAGTGGGAGACTTTTTTTGTTGCACTCCTTCTGTCAAATTTAGAACCAAGCTCCATAGCACTTGGAATAATCACTGTTTTGCAAAGCATCAAACTCCCACTTATTTTTCCTTCCTGTTTGGTTAAATAGCTAACAAATGATGCACTATAAACACAAAATATTTCACAGCCTTGCATGACAGCACCCACATGCTTTTTTAAGTAGTAATTTAAGAAAATGATGGTATTGCATACTTCTTGTAATCTGATATAGTGTTGTTGATTAATTGTGACAGATATATGCTATTTATGTAAAAACATGCAATTAATGTCTACGCATGGTCATTTCAAATTTATGCTCTTTGTTTTTGCAGCTGTTACTGTGCTTCTGCCTGTACTTTGTCACATATCGGTAGGGCTCTTCAGAAAAGTGAGATTATAGTTTGGCATTTTTGCTATGTTAAGACTGGGCTGGGCAAGGCAGCTCTGACATCACAATGAGGGAGGTCCACTGGCTCTTCTATATAGCATGCAAATCAGATGGGGATTACATCACTTTGGGGGAGGAAACTTCCCAGTAGCTAGAACAAGAGCTCCGGCAGATGTGACATCATCATTTCAGAGCCAGCTAGAGGTTTTTCAACTTGGTTTTCAAAGTGAAAGTAAAACAGTACAGTAAGGAAGGAAGCTTAACAGGGAAAACAGTTGAGTGGATTAGTTTGTAAAGCTGCATGGGTGATTTTTTGAGGCTGTATCAATGAACAGGGACTAAAAGAGACAGCAGGTTGAGCAATCTGCTTTAATATCCCATTGTTGTCCTTTAAACCTATAGTCCTTTCCTCCTCATTTGACCTTTTGAATGAATTTTGAAATATCAGCCTCACTCTAAATGCTCCTGTTTCTTAAGGCTATAGATGAAAATAAGTGTGCCCAGTCAACTGGAATCACATGCACAAAGATAATTCAAATAAATTGCAATATCCTGTTTTAGAAGAAAAAGAATATTTATGAGACACATTAAAAAAAAATCATATTGGCTGACAAATGATATTCCACATTCAAACTACAGTTTAGTCAAGTGTATTATACTAATTGTTGTATTTACAAAACTACATTGCCTATTGTTCCTCAATATCATATACTGTATAGCCTTAGTTAAAAATGTCTGAATTCCCAAAATTGAATGTGTACTGCCAATTATTGTCCTTCACTCAGCACATGGCATACACAAAGAACAAATAGCTGAAAACAAAATCCTTAGATTAATCCTCCTTTCTACCATTGCATTTTATATGAAAAGGTAGTGGCTGACTATTACTAACAAAGCAACTTGTGTTCTAGGTACAGCGATAGTTAAAGTTTACAAACTAGGCTACTTACAGCTTATTAAACGATTACTCCAAATTAAAGAAAAAATACTCCATTGGTAGCAGCCAAGAGATTATACCTCTCAACTTATTAACACACGATATCTGCACACAGACTAAAATAATGGGGTGACAATGACCCAAAAATAGGGACAGATTTTAAATTTTGCTCCTATAAACTTATAAAATTGCTAGAATAAAAGAATTTGTATTAGTAAACATTCCCTGAATAATATGGAGTCTGAAACTCAAATGTATACCATTATTTAGTGACTTCACTCTTTGGTGATTTGCCAGAAAACCACAAATTTATTATGAAAAAAACAAAATTTTGAAGCAAAAATCTGGGTATTCATCTAGCAGTTGAGAGGTATGCAAGCAATTACTGCCACTGTGATCAGACCTAGATTTAAACTATTCATGGGGAAAAGCCTTCTTAAGAGTAGGACCTGTCTTCTGGAATTAACTACCTACAGATATAAAAAAAATCTGTGAATGCTGGAAACATTCACAAAACACTTAAGGCAGCACTTGTAAAAAAATCTAACTGCAACTGCTTTAGAGACACAGACTAATTTTTGTAGCACTTAACTCAAGGTAGTCCCTCATACTGTAAGTAGTCTAATTGTACTTTTTTTCTTATAAATAAACCCCTAAAGGCATATAACATTATCCTAGGAATGCAAATTGTTAGATGTTAATAATTTACTAACTAATTTCAATATCAAAAGTAACTCTAGCTGTCTAATCTTAAGTACCATATTTGCTAGCTATGGTTTTGCTCTCATGTAACTTAACTAGTTGTCTGATTTATTCTTTACTTTATTTATTTATTTGTTTATTTTTTTTATTTTACATTTGTTTACTGGGAAAGTCCGACTGAATACATGTCCTTTTTCAGTGGAGGCCTTGGGAGAAAAGCTCCACACTGACCAAGCAGAATTGCAATACATTTACAGTTCCACAATGAGCATTACAATACATTTACAGTTCCACAATGAACATAAAGTTTTGATTTAGATCTGAGTAGAAAGGTTAGACAACAAATTCAGGTCAAACTTGGACAATAGTTATACAAAACACATCTTAATGAATTGCTGTAGAGTATGAGCATCAGGTAAATCAGTAAGAAAGCAGATAACCTGACAGTAGAGAGCAGTTAAATTCTAATACAGTTCTATGTGTGTATAAAGTAGGTCCAATATGACATAACATTCCTAAATAAAGTTTTTAAGGAAATTGAAATATATAGTCAGTATGTCATCAGCTCTGTAGTGGTTTCATCTAGAGTAATGTTAGTATGCTTAGAGTAATGTTTACCCTTACAGCCAGTGGGAAGTGAGTAGTCAGTAAAAGGGTATAATTAGTAGACTTGTTAGAGTGCAAGGTTAGTCAGGAGCAGAGCATGACATGGACACAGCCATTTATTTAACAAGTGTTTTTTTTTTAGTGTTGATTTAAACTGACTAGAGATGCAATAGTTGCAATATTTTCAGGCATAGCATTTCAGAATTTTCCTATATAACTTGAGAAGTGAGAGTTGCCTGCTTGATTTTTGGTTATATCGGTTTTTATGTGGCGTTTGTTTGTAGAGTGTAGGCTTCTGTTAGGAGCATAGGGCTGAAGTAGTATTTGTAGGGCAGGGATTTTCTCTGGTTCCTAGAGTATTTTGTGGGCCATAGTTAACTGGTAGTAATGAAGGAGGTGGGGGAGCTCCAGCCAGTTGAGTTGCTTGAGTGCTATACAGTGATGGGATCTAGCTGGTAGGTCTGTAGCATATCTGTCAATTTTGTTGTAACAGGATTCAAGTTTTGCTAGTTCTATTTTTTTTAGATTTGTGAATATCGGAGCTGCATACAGGAGTGTGGGGCTTAAGTGAGATAGTGCAATGGTAGCTTTAGTATTTTTAGTAAAGTAGTGTTTGTTCCTATAAAATGTTCCTAGTTTTTTTGTGTACTTTTTTTACTGTTTGGGAAATGTGAATGTCAAATTTTAAATTAGAATCGATTTCTATTCCTAAAAGTTTGGTTTATGTGTTGGGGAAATGTTGGTGTTGTTAAGTGATACAACGTTAAAGGTGTTAGTGGTTGAGGCTGATTTTGTGGGTTGAAAAATCATAAGTTTGTTTTTTTGGGTTTTAAGATTAGTTGAGCATTAGTAAGCCAGGTCTCAACTGCTAAAAAGGATTGTTGTGTTTTGATTTGAAGTTCTTGGATTGTGGGAGCGGTACATATGAATTTCAAATAATCATCATAAGAGAGGCTTGTGAGGTTGTGGTGTGAAGGTTATTAGTAAAGATTGAGAATAGTAGTGGACCTAGGTTGGATCCCTGAGGAATACCTAGAGTCACTGGTAGAAAGTGTGATAATATCTGTTGCTAAGGCACTGCTTGCTGCCATCCAGTTAGGCTATCCTGGAACCAAGCAAGAGTAGAATGAGAAAAGTGTACTTGTTTGCTTTTATTATTATGGTACTTTTGTGCCTGGGTTGTAACTGGAAAGGGTCAAAAGACCAGCTCAGCCATGTAGCAATCAAATTGTATTACTTCTATATATATCTATATAAATGTATCTGCTATTTATATTTTGTCATGGAATCTTTTTAATAGTACACAGTTATTACTTATGGAACTGTCATGTGTTTGTATCATTTATGTCCTCACTACTCTCCACTGGTGTCAGTAGAAGGACACCTCTCCCAGCTGTACCTAAACCTTTTAAGTTTTAATGCATGTGATACTAATGGGTCTTACAGACTGTACATGATATAACTTCAGGTCTTTCTGTAGTTCCCATATTATGCAGTACATAGAAAATAATGTCGTAATACTTATTACTAGATTATGCTAGACTTTAACTCCTGGCTGTACCATTTGTTTAATCCAGCAGTCAAGCACTGAACGTTTTAAATGGCATGGAGCTGCAGATTCCCATATGGGTGTATGTGCATCTTCTAGTCCCTGTTTGTTGCTTCCATTATGATTGGGTGAAAGCAAATGCACTGTGGATCGGAATTTCCAAACTGCATTCTCAACAAAAAAAAAAAAACAAAAACACAGTCCTTGTCCATTGTTTGTCCCTGTGCCATAGTTTTAGTCCCATGTTTCTTTCATCCACTTGTCATTTATCTCCTGTCTGAATACTTACCTCTGTCCTGTGTAAGCTACCTGATTTATGTCTGTCTAATGGCATTTAGTTGAATTTGATTTTGTTTTGATAAATATCTTCACGATATCATGTAGCTATTTGCTGCACATATTTTGAATAACTCTACCATCCAGATGCATTTTTCCTTTCCAAATTCATCCAATTGTTTTGTGCAGCCAGAGTACACATAACTAATTTCTTTAAAGGTACCAGAGAAAACATCTCAAAACACATTCTTGAAATTGGATAATAACTAATCCAATTACATCAAAGGGAAACTTTTCAGTAATGATAAAATACTACAGTATCTATTTTTGTGCAAGGAGAGAGTAAAGGATGTATGGAATTGGTGTTATACAGATATATATATATATATATATATATATATATATATATATATATATATATATATACACAGTTATACAAGATACTGATTCTTTATCCCTGATGTGTGTATGCATTTTCAGTACTCTTATTTCATCTGAAAATCTCAACAGGTACAATAACAGGACTGGTATTGCTCACTAGAGCATCCATTGGGGAGGCAAAATCCCCCCTCCCTACTTCTAGTGTGTGTCTGTTAAGTGGTGCCGAATGAATGTAGTTTTCTTAGCAGTAAGTCATTATTATTATTATTATTATTATTATTATTATTATTATTATTATTATTATTATGAACAGTTGTCTGTGAGTAATCACAAAAAACTAAAGGCTATAAACTGTTAATGATCTGCTTCCTATGGCTCAGGAGTTAACTGTATGACTCTGAGCAAGTCACTTAACCACACAGTACACCTGGCTGAATCTGGGAAAGGTCCATGTAACTCTGTTCTACCCCTGTATACAACTAAATCAATTGTTAGTAGCATTCTTTTGTTAGTCACACATCTGCCTAATAAGGAAAATGCAGAACAAAGCAAACATTCTTGAAGCATCTCCAAAATTAAGTATCTGCAATTATGATTACAAAGCAAGAAGAAAGTCTACTTGTTATCTGACATATCCTAATAAAATGATGGGCCAAAGCCACATGATTCAGGGTAATCCAGTAGCTTGGTACAGTATAATCATGTGGTCTTAATCAAGCAAACTAGCAAACTAATTCAACTTACCAAATCCTTCATGAGACAAGATAGTTTATCTCACCTCTCAGGAGTTGTGAATAAGATTCAAATAGCCTCCTGAAAGCACAGCACCAAAAATACGGCATTTGAATTAAGAGCCAAAAATAAAGACTTTGGGGTTGTCAAGTCTTTAATCTGCATTTTCATTTTGTTTTGCCTTATGTTGCTATATCTCTCTTGAAATTTTCATTATAATTTCAGAAATATAATCTAATTACTGCAATATGATTCACAAAAGTAATTTAGTGGATAGCTGGCTGTCAGTTAATTGAAGTCCCTCTGCCGGATAGGAGATAAACAACAGAATGGCAAAAAAGATAAGGATGACTCCATTCAAACATGGAACTACAATCAGAATATGAGTACTTTCTATTTATTAGAATGCATTTCGAAGAAGACCTAGGCAATGGATTCCTCATACTTGTATATTCCCCAAAACCTTAGTGGCATATACCAGTGCACAAAACACAGATTGTCTTATGTTTTATATGCATTCAACTGTAAGTCAAATAGTACAGAGTAACATAAAACATCTCTGCCACTTACTTAACATTTGGCCTCTCTCTCTTTCTCATACACACACACACACACACACACACACACACACACACACACACACACACACAAAATGAATCCACGAAAACATCATTGTGACTGTGTTTTAACCAAATGTTTTTTCTGTGTTACCGTTTTACTCATTGTTTTAATCCGGAATGTAGGATGCAATCCAGTCTCTCTCACTTTTATCAGATTTCTACTGATGATGGTGGTGATAAATTGTTTTTGGGCCATATTTTGAAGACAACTGGGGGATTCCTCCATAACTATTTAAAATAGACTATTCTTTGGTGGAGTTCCCTGTTCCCTTGCAACTACACAGCATTTTTATGTGTACAACTATGTTCAAATCAACACAGAGTGTGTTTTCCCAGAGCAGCTATGGAAGTTTCTAACACTCTTAGGAGTGTTAAATTAAAACACACACACACACACACACACACACACACACACGCACACACACACGCACACACACACGCACACACACACGCACACACACACACACACATATATATATATATATATATAGAGAGAGAGCGAGAGAGAGAGATCTACAGACCTACACAGCTTACAGTCACTTTCTAGAAGATTTAAGTCATTTATCTGCTTTGTTAAAGAATTTAAAACAGCCCCCCTCAGAATATGTAGTGAGCAGGAACCTTGAAGCACTTGATTGCTACTGTTTAAAAAAGACAATGTGTAAATGTGTTAAATGATTCTGAGTTTTTTTTGTGCCCATCTCTCTCTTTTTCCCCTTGAGATGCAAAAGAATTTATAGTGGCTTTGAAAACCATGGCAGATTCACACCCTTGAGTACTGAGGTCTGTGATTTATAGATATGACATGTATAGCTTATCAAACCACTTCAGCAGCCTCATGCACACATCAACTGCACCAATGCACTCCTTCATCCCTGCTATGGAGTGAAGACTGCTAGCACCTGGTGTGTGTGTGTGTGTGTGTGTGTGTGTGTGTGTGTGTGTGTGTGTGTGTGTGTGTGTGTGTGTGTCTGCACATGAGTATGTGTGACATTAGATAAAACATGCTGCCTGCAAGTATGAAAGTTAATGGCTTTTGCTGAATGGGCCCACAAGTAAGGCAGCAACTGGGGTATAATTTTTGCAGTCCCTCATGCAGTCATGTAAGACAATGTCACTAACTGGAAGAAGCAGGACTTGACAGCCTTAATTTTCTGAAGAACATTTCGTATCTCTAATGGCTTAAACTATAGATGGAGTACTTATCAGTCACTTCAAGGAATGCAATCATAAATGCTGATAAGAGTATTTCCTTTGTCACCGTCATGTGTAAGATTGAAGGGGTAATTAAGTTTTAGTGTACTGTTTACTACTGGCAGCAGTTTAGGTGCTGCAATGCAAGTAAATTGGATTATTCATGGCCCAGAGCTGCCAACAGAAACCTAAATACACAACATACTGAAAAAGCTCTTCGTTCCACTGCTGTGTCACTGTAAGTTAGTCTCTACTGCCATCTTGTGTTAACAATAAATTAATCACAACTGCAAATGAATAGACAAAAGCTAAAGCAATTCGATTATGCCATTGAAGCTACTGCTGAAGGCAAAGTCAGAAGACAAATGTACCATTGTTTGAAATATCTAGTTAGTTTTCTGTTTTATGAGGTAATGAGAATTCTTAGTTAAAAAACAAATGTCAAACAGTGCCAGGTAATATTCAAAATATTCAGGAGAATGAGTGAGTCAACCATGACACACGCAAAGAGTCACATATGGATGCACAGACAGACAGGCAGACGCACACACACACACACACACACACACACACACACACACACACACACACACACACACACACACACACAATTGAATCAAAGCTAAACCACAAGGTTCTAGATTTGACAAATACTTCTGTGAGAAAGGAAGCTTGAAAAAAAGGGCAGAGGAATTAGCTCTTTAACATGAACTACAGTACTCAGGTTAATCAGCCATACATAAAATACATTTCTTGGCTAGGTATTTAAAATCAAAAACAACTTTTGTCATGATTTCTTTATTTTTATTATAAATGTGTGGATGTTTCAAACTCTGTTAATTTGATAAACTTGAGCAAAGTATATTTTACAAAATGACTTATCAAAACACAAAAATAGTGAAATAGTTATTAAATGCTATATTTTCTTTTCTGTACGATTGACTCTAATCTGTTGTTACATAAGCATGTATTTGACTAGCGTGTTAGTCATTGCTTTACTATCTTTCCTCTTCTGCAAGGCAGAACAACATCAACCATTTCGAATGATCATAAAATACATTATTAAAAATAGCAAATAACAGAATGCAGACATGAGTATTCAAACAGATAAAACTGTAGTTGTCAATCAGTTGTTAATTGCATTCTTTGCAGAGACACAAACCTGAAGGAGACACAAAGATGATGACCTCAATGATAAATGAACTGATGTTCACAGTTCAATTGGAAGATATAAGAGTACTTACAGTACTTATTAATAAGACCACATTCCTCAAATAGCATATTACAACTTATTTTTCTGTTAGCTCTTTCATCCTATAAATGGTGTAGAAATGCGTCTATAGCTGGTACAGCAAAAGTGAGAATTGTGTCAGTAACGAGTTATACATCATCCTATGACACTTTACAAATGATTCATCAGAGTGGTCTCATATGCCTGGAGGGTTATAATATGTCTGAAATGATAGCTACATCATGGCTGGCAGCAGAAGTTATATAGTTGTGACAATCAGAGAAATAAATTTTTGTTAAGAGGCTTGTGTATCTGTGAATCTGTGTATGTTAGGGAGTGAGTTCTTTAGAAGTACTGTATTATTATTATGCTACCAATCAAAACATTATGTGTAGATATCCTATCATGGATGCAATACAAGGTAAAACATTAGGAAAACAATGATTTTATGTTTGCTGAGATTATATTCATCATTTTGGATTGGTTATTATAGACAACTTTAAAGGGTAATCATCGCAGCTTTATTTATTTTCACAAACATTCTGGAATGTCAGATAACATTTTTTTTTTGTAATTTGATGTCCATGCCTAACATGTTACCTTTCTTAAGCATAAAATAAATTGTGGACAGTTGTCTCATATACGAGACTTCAGATTTATTTAATAAAAAAATGGCAAACTGATTACAGGTAAAGGTGCTTCAGAGTACAGAGAGTTCAGAGGCTCTTTTACTTGCACTGTACTGACATGCTTTTTCCAGAAAAAAAATAAAAAACAACAGGAATAAAGCACTCTTGTTTTTAGTCATCTTATCAAAATCATGTTTACCACCTCTCACTACAATTTGAGGACTTGTCAAAAGCATTTTGCAGAGTGACATAACTTATTTTCTTGTGTGTGTATGTTTGTCAGTGTATATCTGTGGGCATATGAGTCCCAGCACTCAAAGCCTATTACAATGGGCAACATATTTCTTCCTTCTTAGATAAAGCGGTATCAGAGATGATTATACAAATGAGGACTCCTTGTCCTAACACAGATAATGGAAGGTTTACTAATCCTGTGTACGTGTTTTGTGAACCTGAATTGAGCATATGACTGTGTACCCTAGAATTCATTGTGGGAATTCTGACAACAGCATTAGGAGAGTGAACTGTATCTACCTTCTTACAATTACACCAGACATTCAAAAAGTTTAAAGACTCTACCTTTCCTGCTCATGCTTTTAATGAACAGTACATCAAGACAAAGGCAAAGTCTGGATAGTAGTCAACTTAGTGAC
>NC_056732.1:277544665-277666096 GCF_019279795.1 Protopterus annectens
GTCGGAGCTTGGGCTAGGGGTGGGTTAAGTGAGTTAGGGTTAGGGTGCAGGTAGGTGAAGTGTGCGATAGTGTCGGACCTTAGGGTTAGGGTTTGGGTCAGGGCTAGTGTGTATGCTATGTAGTGTCGCGTGTTGTTTACGCCCGTGTCGGTGTAATGGTGTTCGTGTAATGGTGTTGGGTGTTTTGCGTTGTCGGGTTTGTGTGATGTCGGTCATCTAGCGTCGGGGAGTTTTCTGTCGGGGAATCGTCGTGTCGGTAATTAGTAGTAGACCCATATATATATATATATATATATATATATATATATATATATATATAGGTTCATAGGTTCATACTAGGCTATCTGCCCTAGGGTATTTATAAGCCTAAAGAAACAAAAAACAACCACCACAGTCCACCAAGCGCAAATAAATCCAATCCTTAGGGTACGTAGAAGGTACTTTAATCAGCGATACCCTAAGGATTGGATTTATTTGCGCTTGGTGGACTGTGGTGGTTGTTTTTTGTTTCTTTGTACTTTGAGCGCCACTTGCTTTTGCACTTTAATTTATTTATAAGCCTAGCCAGAGTGTGTTTGGCTTTCGCCACCCATTTTAAATTAATTTTGCTAGGCCCTTTTTTGAGGTTAGTATACTGTGCCTCTGTCTAACAGTGACACAGAAGTGATACCCGGGGTAAACCTATGATCTCCCATCCACTCATCAAGATTCCTCTTGAAGAGAGTCAATGAGGGACTCTGCCTAACCTGGACTGGGATTTTATTCCAGAGTGAAGGTAGCCTCTGGGTTATGAATCTGTCCCTCCAGCATGTCCTATTTATTTCAGTGCTGAGGTTCAAGTCTGTCGAGCACGTAACTCGATGGGATTTGGATTTTCTGAGGTGCAGCATGTCCATTAATTCCGGGTTGGACATGGCTTTATACGTCAGGCACAGATCGCCTCTGAGCAGGCGGTATGCCACTGAGTAGAGCTGGAGTGTGTGTGTGTGTGTGTGTGTGTGTGTGTGTGTGTGTGTGTGTGTGTGTGTGTGTGTGTGTGTGTGTGTGTGTGTTTGTGTGTGTGTGCATGTATTTATATGTCTACACATTGTTGTGTGCATGCTCTCTCTCTCTCTCTCTCTCTCTCTATATATATATATATATATATATATATATATATATATATAAATAGGTACACACACACACACACACACACACACACACACACACACATATATATATATATATATATATATATATATAGTTTTTTACAATACACTAGCACTTTTCACACCTTGATTCCTTTCAACAAGATGCAGTAAGCTGCATTTTTACCCAGTTTTTAAAAGCATGGAGTTAGTTTTACACCTGTGTTGATTTGCTTAGATGCTGGTATTGACCAGACGATTGCTGACATATCCACATTGTTTAACTTTAGCTTCCCAAGGACTTGTTCAAATAGCTATTTGAATGCCCCTTCTACGATATTCTGTTACAGTATAAGTTGGCCATAAGGTAACAACCGTTTGCAGCAGGTCAATACCTTCATTGCAGTAGCAGTTTGAAATCATTTCAATTCACTGATTCACTGAATTGCACTGCCTGTCATATGTCACTGTGCGAAATGTCTAAGAACAGGACTGAGTTGCTTCTCTGCTTCACCACATGGCCAGTGCGGTGGTTACTTCCCTGCATGTTTACTTTGAATTGCCGTGTTTCCATGCTAAAACATTGCATCCATAGGAAATTACATAATATACAGGCAACAATCTCAGCTTTTAGAATTGTCTGAAGAACAACTGAGAAAAGCAGTCTGATACATCTTAGTGGGTTCTGCCTGGTCAAAAAATGCAGTAAACAATAAATATTTATTACTGAGTATGTTTTTTTATGTATAGTGATTTTCTCTCTCCAGTCTCCATCTCACTGCAGTCTTGTGAAATGCATATATGTTTACTCTGTCTTTTTTGAAGTCTTGATGTTCTTCTGTCAGTAGCAAATGTGTGTCTTGTTGACTTACAGTTTCACTGACCACAGGTCACATGGCTTCAGTGTCTTATGCAACTAAATAATTAACTCTGCAGTGCTGGGCCTGTGTTTTCTTGCTGTTATGGAAATTAAGTGCCTGCGTTATCTTTTTTATCATTTGTTACTGCTGACTTCCAGGGACATCATGCAGTATTCTTATTTACTTTAGCCATTAAGTTAATTAAGCTGTTGACTTTTGATTACCAGACCTACCCAGGCAAGATGAAGGTATACTTAACTTTTAATGGCAATCCCTAGCTTTGCTTTAGTTTTCTCAGATGAGAATACATTTCTTATGCACATGAAACATACCTCTGCATGCAGCAGTGCTATTGTTCACTTAACTTCTGAAATATAGCACTACTGCATGCAGTTGTGCTATATTTCAGAAGTTAAATGAACAATGACTTTATCCTGTTTCATACTGATTTTTGGAAATCTGATATGATGCGGTTTTATTGCTATTTGGTAAAAACAATCCTTGTTTTGGTGCAGGTTCATAAATTAGTATTACGCTAAGTGTCCTTGTAGGCTATTTTAAGCCTAGCTAGTGACTCCATGTGAGAATCAAATGCTGCACCTTGTGTTTGTAAGGCAAACACCTTAACCATTATTTCAAACTCTCATACCTGAAAAGGAAACAGAATACATTGTTTTAACATGGTACTTTGATATAATTACAGAATGCATGAATTTTAGGAAGAGGTTTACCTATTATATTTATGTTTCCTTTGTAAGGTGTGCATATCATTATTTTCAGGTAAAACTAAGCAGAGCACAGCGTGCAGGTTGGCGTTCATCAATGTCTACGTCTGCCAACTTCTTTCTGTGCACAGAATTGTTGGTGACTGGAAATAAGGAAGTTTGCATGTAGTGGTCTTTAATTTTTACTTTATACTAATGTTTTCTTACTGACAAGAGTACTTTTGTTCTCAAAGTCATTAGAATGAATTCTCTTTATTCACAAAGAAACATATTTATACAAAAAGTTCAGAGTTTGTTTAGGCGATTATTTTGCGGACAAAAAAAAGAAAGCAACAGGATTTACTGACAGAGGTGACACATTGTTGATTTATTTGCCTGCTAATCAGTCAGTGAGTAAGCTGATAGAAGAAAGACTCTTTCAGATAGTATTCTAACTTGAATTAAAACTCCCACACCTTAAATGTTTCAAATGCTTTAATTAATAATGTGACTTTAATGACAAGGTAGCAGAATGATATAAACACAAATACTGCCACAGCTTTGAAGCTTCAGACAGTACAATGGAATAAACATTTAATGGGGCTGGTATGGACTACTGTGATTGGATATTAATTGTAACTCCTTCACAGTGGATGATGGAGCCTTTGCTCTGAACAATACATACCAGCTACTTATAACCATTGAATAAACAACATATTACATACCTAACCTGGACAAAGGTAAAAAGATAAAAAGATAAAAATTGTTTGCATAAAATAGTTGTGGTTTCATAGCAAAGCAAAGTAGATTTAAGTGACAAATATGGCAACCATTTGAAATGGTAGGACCCGCTAAGGTGAGTCTTGAAATGTGGAGACTGAATGGCTGAAAGATCAGACTTACATATACTAAGTCAGAGATGCCACTTCCCGGAATTCCCTTTTCTATGAGGTAAGGCGATTTTGGAGTTAGGGGGGTGTGGAGGGTGCAAAAAGAAGTTTTAAGGAGAAGACTAATTTTCTAGATTTACTCTTCTCCAGGTTTTCAATCTTTTTTTTGGCTTTTCAGCACTCTGCATTTTGAGTGCAGACACTTCAATAGGGAGCCGACAGATATATGAAATAAACTACCCATGACATTTATACGAGGAATACAGTCAACAGCGAATGTGTAGATACATTGTCATGGAACACCATTTATTTCTTATTTTTTTTTTAAATATCAGTAAAGCCCAAATATGAACTTCCTGAGTTTTGGTTAATACATAGGATTTTCATGGAATATGGCATTTTAAACCAGAATACTTCCATCTTGTATTTATTACTTATAATATTGTCAGGTGATTGTGGAGTGTTCTGTATTAAGAATATGTTTTAATTTTGTATACAAACACACACACGTGTGTGTGTGTCTCTCTCTATATTTATATATATATATATATATATATATATATATATATATATATATATTATACACACCTATATATATACACCTATATATATATATATATATATATATATATATATATATATATATATATATATATATATATATAGCTTTATAGGTGTGTACTAGGCTAATGGCCCTGGAGCCTTTACAAGCCTAGCCCATAATATTACCCTGGCATTGTGCCACTCGACCTTAGTTCCCAGTGCCTCTGTCAAGTAGAGCCAGTGGAGTTATCTCCGGGGTGAATTTTCTATTTCCCATCCACTCATCAAGATTTCTCTTGAAGAGGCCCAGTGAGGTGCTCTGCTTGACATGTATTGAAAGTCTATTCCAGAGCATGGACAGTCTCTGGGTTATGAACTTGTCCCTCCAGCATGTTTTGTTGATTGTTGTAATAAGGTTGAGGTCTCTGGAGCATGTGGTGTGGAGGGATTGGGATTTCTTTAGCTGTAGCATTTCTAACAGAGCTGGGCAAACATCACTTTGTAAGTCAAGTAGAGATCGCCTCAAAGTAGGCGATATGAGACAGAGAATAGTTGGAGTTTTTTTAGTCTGTCCATATAGGACAAGTGTTTAAGGCCTAGGATCCTCTTTCTGAGGTACTTTTGTGGCCTCTCCAGTTGTTGCAGGTGTCTAGTGAGGTACATGCCAAATGAGGTATTGTACTCAATGATTGGCCTAATGAGGGAAGAGTAGATGGAGACAATGACCTATTTCTTCTTGGATGCAAAACCCTTAGTAATAAGATGTGCCACATAGAAGGACTTTCTGACTACAGTGGCAATGTGGTGGTCAAAAGAGAGGTTGCTGTCAACCTGTGTTCCCCGATCTTCTGTGTTCAGTGGACTACCATCAATGTGGTAATTCAAGGGAATATATATATATATATATATATATATATATATATATATATATATATATATATATATATATATACATAATATACATATAGACACACACACACACACACACACATATATATATATATATATATATATATATATGTATATATATATATATATATATATATATATATATGCAAACATATGCTGTATTGATGCAGTTAAAGTTATAATGGAATTGTAGTAATTACCAGAAAAGGCTGTTCAAAATTACAGGTATAATTCCCAGATTACATTGCATGAAAATGAAAATTCATGGTATTAAAAAGAGTAAATCAGTATTTCTGGCCATTTCATAAGTACCTCAAATAGATTTCAATCAAGTCTAAGTGTATATATATATATATATATATATATATTTTTTTATTTATTTAATATTTTTATAAAAGTAGATGAACTGGACTCTTTTACATTCATGACCCAAGCCATGAGGCAAAACATTTATTTATTTGATTTATTTATTTGCATTTGTTTTCCAGGAAGGTTCACTGGAATGTGATGAGCCCATTTTCAGTGGAGGCCTGGGGGTGAAAAGGTTCACATTAATAACGATATACAATAGATGAGTCAAAGCTGAGTACATAAAGACTGAGCAACAGTAAAATGAATGAAGGTGAAATTTAGACATTGACAAGTAAATAATTACTGTACATTTTTAGAGTCTAATAGAAGAGATACAATAGTGTTCACAGTCAAACATTTTATTTTAACATTTGTTTATCTGGAAAGTCAATTTGGAACAAAGCCAACTTTCAGCGGAGGCCCGGGGAGAAACACTCCAGACACATGTCTTTGTAATATGGGAGTAAACTGGAGTACCTGGAAAAAACCCGCTCACATGCAAGGTTGACATGCAGACTTCACACAGAAGGCACTACAGCTGAGAATCGAACCAGAGAGCCTATTATTGTAAGGTGACAACACTACCACTGCACCATTGTGCCATCTGACATAACTATGCTGACATATCAGTAGCTTAAGTTACAATAACATAGCATGACTATCAAGACTTATGAAGTCCTAAACTTATACACAGAAGAGCATGTATAACACACAGTACCGATACCGTTGTTAAGTAGATGTTTCAACACAGAGGACTTTAGAATAAATATTATTCTGATTAATGCTAATAGTAGGTAAAATATTCTGAATTGCCAGAGAAGTAATTAATAAAGGAGAAAATGATGGTAAAATAGTAGGTATGGTTTTGACAGTGCAACAACCTTAAAACAGTGAAGACAAAAATGCATAGGAGAGTAAGGGGAGGAAGTGTAATTCTAAAATCTAACTTCTACCGTTCACTGGAATAAGGCTTGTACATTAAATTACTCAAGGGAATTAAATCAGTAATAACTGCAGGAAAGCATTTGAGTCCAAATAATTATCCAGTAACATTCCAAGAGGAACAGATATTAAAATGGGCATATGAAAGAAATTTTGGGTACAAGCTATATCATAAATCAAGACATAAGTATACCATACATACAATAGAAAGAGATCCTAATGAACTCCACCAGTTGTATATATTTAGGAGGACTATATGAGCTGAGTCATAATTTAATTAGAACTTTAATACTTACTCAACTTGGTATAACCTTTGTTACTGCACTTCACTTAAAACTCTGACATCTCGCCATAGATCACCAGGGAGTTAGAGATTTATAAAACTTGACATTTTTAAAGAGGATTTGATATCCCGGTCATCAGTCCAATGTTAACTATCACTAATCAACGGTATTCCTTTGAAGCATCGCCCCAGTAAAATAACTAAATTAAAAAGGAACGTTCAGTTTCTTGATTATGTCCCTTAGGACTGAAAGGTGGCAAACTGGTGACAAACCTTAGAATATACAGATAAATATATATATATATATATATATACATATATATGTATATATATATATATATATATATATATATACATATATATGTATATATATAAGTATATGTGTGTATTGGTATCTGCTGTAATTTTCTCCTTATTTATATTGAGCTTCACAAAAAATGTAAAATGTCTTACTTTTCTTACGTGCTTCATATTGAAATGATATGCCATTTTGTTAGACCTGTAACAAATATCCTCTAATTCTTTTATATGTACAGAGCCTTTTTTAGTGTTTCTCAAATATACTATGTCTGCAGACTGCTGTCGCTACCTATGGAACAGGTAATACACTCAGTGGAACAAGTAGGTACTTTATGCTACATGACATTTCTACCAATTATCTGTAGTTGCTGGGCATACCTACAGCCCTACTTCATACATTTACATGTGTCGTTCTTGCCATATATTAGCTCACTTTCCAATCAGTTGTTAGTTACAACGGTATACAGATTTTTTTGCATGCAGATATGAAAACACAACAGCATTGGGCAAAATTGTTCTCAATGTTACATCTGGTATAAGAATTCTGAGTACTATGTCCACTAAAATTTGTGTAAAAACACTAGATGTGGTAACAAAATAAATACCAACTGACACTGAATTCATTTTCTGTTACCACTTTATTTTTTGCAAGAATATTTTAGCTACTTTCTGTTCATTTTTTACAAGGAGGGATTCTTCATATGTCCTCTGTAACACAATACAATTAAGCAGAAAAATAACTCAGAAGGAACCTGCAGTTTAAAAACTGCCTCTTGCCACTACATATAAAAAACGCTAAAAATAAATCACATTTTAAGTTCTTTAGATATTGTGGAAGAAGAGTCTAAAGTGACCATAATTTGCTGCAATTCATAGGTTAGAAGATTCACAAACTTAATATGCAATAGTGTACCAAAGCGGAACTGAGATAAGACAGCCCGTATTTGTAAATGTGCTTGATTCATACACACTGATGCACATCTTATGTGTATTCATGTACATATTTATGAAGCATATACAATGGATAATGTATTACAGGGACAGAAAACTGCTACTTATGGTGTGACAAATCAATCAAAAACCAATACTTATACATGTATGACAAAGGCAGTTGTCACATGTACAGGCTGCCACTTAAACATATTTTAGCAGCCAGCGATGATCAAGGATTAGAGTAATCCACATATACTGCCATTGTTCACACCATGGAAACTGCCATGGGCACTGGGATGCATAGAACAGCAACAACATGATGCGACTTATACATGACATCACCAATGTACACAACAGGATAACACATAGAACAGATGTGGCAAAAACTATAGAAATATATTTTGCTAAATATATATACAAGTCTATCCAGCAATAAAACAAATGAATAACAAGAAGCAAACTACATGCACTATGTACAACAAAGAAATACTTAAAAAGACTATGTCTGGCCTTCTACCCCTAGTACAGAGCCGTGGTGCCACATCATCTCAGAGCCACCCTATGGCCATGTCTGGTAATGGGGAAATTGTCTGACACTCTGAGACTAATGCCATAAAGTTCACCATTGCTGATGCAAAATCAGTGGCCACTGTTGCACATGCCATCAAGTAGTAAGTGTGGAGATAGTGGGATGGCACAGGCCAGCTACACCATAGAAGGAATGAAGATGTGCTGTGTGAGTCATCTTCTAGGCATAGTCCCTGCTGTAGAGATGGACCTTGCAGCTGTTCCCACATGGACCAACATACTTGAGCTCTACACACTGTGATTTCTTTGGGAGAGCTGCCATGCACTGGCTGGTGCCAAAGCTTCTCAGAGGCATTTGGCATCCTCCTGACCTCCTTCACTGCATTCCTAGAGACCACTGTATAGCATCCATGTTGGCAACAACTAGAACCTTAAGGAAGGCAAGGCAGAAATGGAAAGGTCTTACATAGTGATGGACCTCCTTTGGCATCACCATGACTACTTTAGCCCTGCCAGTCTTTCTTATATAAAATTTGGAACATTCCTTACAGTGGGCTAAATAAACAAGATGTCCTGTACTGCAAGTAGCAAAAATATGAAACTCATAATCCCTTTTTTGGTCTGGATGTATAAATTTTGCACTGTTATCAATGTATGAGCACACTGAACACCTGCCGCAGGCCAACATAACTTTATTGCTATGCTGCACAGGATCCATGGTGGGGTAACTAAGCTACCTTTTCAATGATTTCATATTTCTAAAAAGAAATCTGGGGGTGACATCTATGAACTTACTGATATCACAGTCCATTGTTAAAATTCTGCAGTGTCTCTTAATGACTTTCATGTACGAAGAAACATCAGAAGAATAATATAAGCGAACCCTAAATTTATAGTCTTTCCTTTTGTCCTTCACAACCTGGTGTATCTTTCTAGAAAAATAAGGTTTAGCTGTGCTAGCTCTAAGAGACTACACCTCACCTATGTTCCTTAAAATATTGTGTGTATCATAACCTCTATCAACCAATTCCATGTGTAAAGTATTAAGTTGGTTGTCAAAATCACTGTCCCGGACATTGAGCGTGGAAGCTCTAAATATCTGGTTCCTGACAAAATTATGAAAAATGTTTGGGAGGGTGCATACTGTCTCCAGCTAATAAATGATTAACATAACAGAACTTCCTATATAATCTAGTAAATTAACCCCCGTCACCATCCATCTCTACAGTAACATCCAAGAAATCTATTTTACTACATGACACATTAGAAGTAAATATTAAAAATGTTGCAGTATTATTAATATATTTAACAAATTCCCTGAGTTCGTCTACTGTTCCATTCCACAGAAGGAACAAATCATTGATAAACCTTCTGTAAAATACTACTTATTGTTTGTAAGGTCCATTGAAAATATATTTGTCCTCCCATATAGCCATAACTGAATTGGCGTAGCTATTGGCATATGCCATTCCGCTGCCAAAAGATTCTTTCATTAAAAAAGAACACATTGTTCTCTAATGCACACTATAGTAGAACCTTGACAAGTATACTCTCAGACTGATCAAACTGTGAATGCAACCTCAAAATATCTTGCATCATACCCAAACCCAAATCATTGGGTATGACCATAAATAAAGAAATCACTTCTAAAGTGACCAACAACAAATCCCTGGTAGCAACAGTAGATTGTTCCAAATGAGTGTATAGATCACTCAAAAAATGCTGCGTATCTTTCAAAACATGTGGTATGACATTCAGTGGTCTCAGGGACTTTTCTAAATAAATGGATATGGGTTCGGTACACCAGTTGTGTCCTGCAACTATAGGACACATTGGTGGATTAGTGCTATTCTTATGCAACTTAGGTAACCCTTGTATGATAGGAAGTAAAGTCCACATATTTCAGAATCTCTTAGACCCCCCCCATCATCACTAAAGAACATGTACTGAAGGTGCTGTCATAGCAAAAATACTTCCTTAATGAGACCTGATAATATACCTGGCTATTGAATAACTAGCACTAAATAGTACTAGACAAACCCTGGTAGAGCCACTAGTTAAACTACTGAAATATGAATTTAGTCACTGGCTTTTCCCTGAGATTTGCTGCACAGCAGTAGTGATTCCAGTCCATGAGGGTGGTTTCTCCACTGACCTTAGAAATTATAGGCCATTAGGCTTAAGACGTCTTATCCACAAAGCCATGGAACATATTATAAATGATCTGATAAGCTAAGGTACTAAAAATCTCATCATACTAGACTCATAACAGTTTGGCTTTGCCAAGAAAAGAGTCAGTCTAATTAATCTAGTTAACTTTTTCAAATGCTGTTGACAGTAGTCATGCTGTCTACATGGTGTACCTTGACCTGGACAGGGCTTTTGACATCATCCAGGCTGGTATAGTTAATAAGCTTAATACATTACAAATACAGCCCTATGTAGTAAGATGGATAGCAAATTGGATAAAAGACAGAAAACACATGGTACAAGTAGAATGTGCCTAATCAAAGGGTATGAAGGTGACCAGTGGTGCCCTTCAGGGCTTGTGCTGGGACTTCTTTTGCTCAGCATTTTCTTTTATGATGTGCAGCCCATGAACCAAGACCTCTGGCTAAACAAGTTTGCAGATGACTCTAAACTGGGAGTCATTGTCAAGTCTCTGTCTGATGCTCAATTCATTTGGCAGTACTCATCGCACACATTTGTAAATACCTAGTGTAACACGAATGGGCTCAGGTTAAATGCTAAAAGTTCAGCATTCTCCCATTTGGTGACAATTCGTCCCCCAGCATACAAAACAGGCAACACCCCGCTACAAAATAGCAATTTTGTTAAAGACAATGCTACTTACATTGATAATTCCATCTGCACTGACCATCATGTAACAACTGTAGTCAGAAAGTGTTTCTACTTTTGCCAAATGAATATCATTCAGATGTAAGGATTTCATTGTTGCCCCCTCCGGTATTCAGAATTGACTAAGCCACTTGTATTCAATGACTCCTTGGGATATGTCATGTGTCTTGCTAGTCATGTCACACAACTAGACACACCTCAGTGGTTTCTAACTGAGAAAATCACTTAAAAACCTATGCTACCAGAAAAGAATGGAAGCAGTGTCCCCGCATTTAGTACCTTATAAGCTCCTGAGGAAAAATTGGTGCTGTGCCTTGCCATCCATGTCATTAGAGACCCAGTGGTTTTAGATCTCTAGTGTTTCCATAAATCAAATAGTCTCACAAATACCAGAACCAGTGATCTAAATTTTTATTAGCAATGAGATAGACTCATTACATGGCACTTTCCCCACATTTGGAATAGACTTCTGCTGAAAAGCATGCAGTGCAAACCTTTCTCTTCCTTCAAATGGGAAATAGAGCATTGAATGGATATTCACAAATTCATCCCAAGCTTGACTGATTAGATCCTCCTTGAAAAAGGAGGTATATTCTGAGGGTGGGTACAGGCAATGTGTAAATGGTTGCAAGATTTAGTTGCTTTGAATTTACCGCTGATCTCATTGTTCTCTGATCCTATGAATTATATCATCATTGCATTGCACGATTTGCTAATTATTCCTGACAATATTTTCAACATAAAAAGAATCACTTTCATACATTCTCATAGCACTGGTAGAGCAAGGGTATTTTATAGTCACTTTATTTGAACATTCCAATCCATTAGTCAGCACAAGTTTAAAATGTATGTGGCTTTATTCTGTAATACAGTGTGAAATTGCTTAAAATCCATCTTTTACTATAACCCTCTCCATTCAAGTAAATAAATAAATTACCATTAGTAAGTCTGGACACCCCAAGGATTTATCCTCTAACCACATTATTTTTGATACAGTCTGGATGAATACTATTATCCATCATAATTTGATGATTTCATCCAATTTTTAAACAATAGTAGTGGTTTTACCAAATTCACATTTTCCCACAGTTATGATGGAATTGCATATCTTGATACTTATATCTACAAACAAGAAGGTGGTTTGAAATCCAAGATATATCGGAAAAATACTTTTTCTAATGACTACCTTGAATATGGCAGTTATCATTCAGAAAAGCTTAAATATAATATTTTTAAAGGTCAATGCATACAAGCTGTACGTATGACTTCTGAGTACAACAAATTGGTTGAAGAAATTAAATTTTTAACTGGTATGTTCCAAGAGAGGGGGTATCCATCGGATATGATGTATGACGTGGGACAATATGCTATTCAAGAATGGGGGATTGTCAACAATCAGGCACAAAAGGCTACTAAGACCATGAATAGCAATAACAATGAGACAGTCCAACATCAGAGATCCTTTATTATTCAGTATAGCCCAATAGCTAGTAAAGTGATTAATATAATAAATAAATACTGGTATTTGATGTCAGGAGACTCTTATTTGTTAGATATAATGGGCACCAAACCAGGAATAGTATTCAAAATGGGACGGAATATCAAAAGTTACTTGGAGCAACATTATGTAGGTGTGAATGATAGAGAAAAGGGATATAACTGCACACACCACAAAATGTGGAACATGCAATCAATGTAGGTACATATTGGAAAAAGAACAATTGATTATACATAATGGATTTCGGTAAACATTTACATTTACAAAAGGAAATTGGAATACAAAAATGGTAGTTTATTTGGCTAAGTGCAATATATGTGCAAGTTATTATGTGGGCAAGATGGAGAGATGCTTGAAGAAATGGATATATGATCATATGTACAACATCAAGAGGAAGGACCCTACTAATGCCCTATAGAGACATGTTGAAAAGAAGGGACAAACACATGAATTCAAATTTGCCATTTTAGACACCATCAGAAAGGACCCTAGAGGGGGTGATTATAAGACATTATTAAGCTATAAGGAAGTTTGGTGGCAGTTGTACTTGGATGCGGCAACCCCACCTGGGCTCAATGACCACATTTCCTGCAAGCCCATATTGGAGATGAATTAATATGATGGAAATGTTTAGGCAAATTAAATTATACAACTTACACATGTTTATATGATGTGTTATCTTTTTACACATATATATTTATTTACCTATGTTATGTTTATTAGAGGTACACTTGGCGTTTCGGTTGTTTGAGAGGTTAAAAGTATTATCCTTACTAACATTGTATCTTTTTTTCCATCAACATTATACACTAATAATTTGTACCATGATACAGCATGTTGGCTAGGAACAGTTGGATTTAATATTTTCATAGACATTATATGAGGGTTATTGTTAGTCATGTTTATGAATTTGTGCCAACTTTTTATAGACACATACTATCAAGTATGTGCATATTTTGGAGTTACATCCATTTTATATATACTTTATATATAATAGTAGTATGTCTGTGTTTTCAATTTTTCATTTTTTTAATTTATTATCAAGGTTTATTATGTAGGTTGGCAATGCACTTGCATTAACCACAATTGTGTGGGTTGGGTAGGATGAGTTATTATATTTTCATTTTCTTTTTTCACTTTTAATATTTCATCATTTTTATTGTATTGTGTTTGCATTTTATATATTGTTGAAATGTGGAGATTTAGATTTTGTATAAAATACTTGTAGGCGGTGTACTATGCAGATGTACACATTTATATATTATTTGAGTTGCATTTTAGATAAGACAAATGAGCTTAGATAGTTGGAACTATTATATGTAGGTCTTGCTTTAAGAATTTAAAAGGCTAAATGTTTAACATAAGCCAGTATTTTGGTGTCAATTTTTAAATATAAGGCCTACTAGCAATAACAATAGTGTTCTGATGAAGCCCACCAAGTTGTGGGTGAAAGCGCTTAACCGTTTACTATTCTTAAAAAAAGTGTATACAGTTCGTTTTTTTTTTGTGTGGAATAAACTTCTACTTTTTAAGTACTGAGGTGATCGAACACTTATTGGTGATTCTGTGGCAACTACTGTACTATTATCCATCATGTAGGAATTCACAAAAGTGGACTTCTAAAAAATATTATATCTTTTTCTGTTTTAGAGAAGGTTACTCCAATGTATAAATGAACAATGCTAGAAATAGTGATATCAGCAGTACATTTCAAAAGTTCTGTGCTTAATTTCAAATGTCCTTAAACTAATGAAATTCTACTTCTGAACCTGTCTATAACTCAAAAAAAATGTTCCAGATAAAACATCTTTAAAAATCATCCTGTAAAACAGATCCATGTTTATCAAAAATGTATGCCCGCAACAAGCCAGAACTACATCATACAAATGAGGAAATCTTGGTCTAGTTTGCCACCATACTTTGTAGTCTCATCATAGACAATGACAATCCATTACATGTAAGCAGAGCTGTACCTGTTTTGTGTTGGATGGAGGAACGCCTGTTTTTTAACCTACAAATTCACATAACATAAGCACAAGCCAGCACTCAAACAAAATAAGGACTATTAAACAGCTCCTACATCTCATTAATAACATGCTACTCCTTTATGGTCACATCAAGACTCTAAATATATAAATACCTAATATAAGCCAAAGATGCAACAAGGACCTACAGGCACACATTTCATGTGCTACAAAGTAATTACTAAGATTGCAGAGAAATAAAAGCCCCAATAACACTCAGATTATTTCTCCTAACAGATTTATAACATTCTCTGCAAATAATATAAAATAATACTATCATCAGTATAAAACGTCAGTATAGCTTGTCATTGCAGCAATCTACATACCCCCAGGTAAAAACATTCCCATACTTGAGCAATTTCTTTCTTGGATTTCTATATTCATTCCCTATGAAACCATCATCCTTGATGATATGAATATTGACTAAAACCTTGTTAATACTGCATCCCCTAACTACTCTATAAACCTTTATGGCTTTATCCAGCTTATCATCTCGCCCACGCACCAGCATAAAAATTCTCAGAACAGCTAGGTCATTGACTGGATATTACTATCCAACCCCCCAGTGCTATCACAACCCTTCCATCCTACCTAGCTCCATTAGTGATCACCTCCCTACTTCAGCATTAACACACTCTCCCATTCTTAACAAGAGCCACAAATACAAATAGTCTGTAACCTTAAAAACTACAACCCTGTCACCCTAAACAAATTACTGTCCATTATAAACTGGTCATTCTTACACACATTACTCTTTAATGACTAGTCCAAAGTTTCAACAATATATTCCGAGAAACCCTTAACACCCTGGCTCCCAGTAGAAAAATTAGGTTAAATGTAATTATGCACCATGGCTAAACCAGGCAATCTGATCACTTATGAACAAGAGAGACAGTGCCTGAAGACCATGGGAAAAAAAATAGCAACTCAACTTTCTACCTGAACTTATATAAACAGCTTTGCAACCAAACAAAAAAAATCAGGTCCTACTAGACAAAAAAAAATTTATCAAAAATCTCTAAGCAACCCGCATTCCAACCGAAAGAAATTCCGGCACTCAATAAATAAATTACTATCTCCAGGGAATCTCTCTTGACCAAACCCCTTCCCTAACAAACTTCCTAATGAAACTGAAACCCTACTTAACATATTTTTCATTGAAACAATAGAAAAGCTTACTAAACCAGAAACTCTTGATATTAAGAATTCACCTCCCACCTCATCTCTTCCCTCATTCTCCCTAGCATCTGTAGAAACTTCCTTCATCAGATCACTGCTTAACAAACTCAAACCAAACCCTGTTCCCCATCAGCCAACAGACTCCCTCCATTATTTCTCAAGCATGCAGCCGAATCCTTAGCATACCCTGTATCTATATTTATCAATACCTCCATCCAAGAAAATACAGTACAAGATATCTAGAAAAAATCCTTCATAATACCCCTCCACAAGGGAGGAAATTCTACAGAAATCTCAAATTACAGGCCTATTGCCATATTATTCCCCTTATCCAAGATATTGGAAAAATGTATACATAGACAAATACTAAACCATCTCTAACAGGCAAACCTAATTACAGCCGCACAGCAGGGATTCTGACCCTCGCACAGTACTACCACTACCCCCCTATCCTTCACACACAACATTTCCCAAGCCAGAGATAATAATAAACTCATATCAGCTCTGTTCCTTGACCTATCCAAAGCATTTGATACTGTTTCCCATCCCCCTAAACAAACTTTCCAACCTACAACTCTCTACCTCCACTACCTCCTGGTTTAACAGCTACTTCTCAAACATATATCAGTGTCAGATGGCAAACATCCTTCTCCCCTTTCCATCTTGTTAAGACCCGAGTTACCCAGGGTTCTATCTTGGGCTCTATACTTTTTAATATATTTACAAATAACCTCCATGTCTCCTGCCCCCACTCTACCATAATACAGTATGCAGATGATTCCACAGTTATTGACACCTCCAACAATATACAAAATCTCCACACTGTCACTCAGCAAATCTCTGCACCTAGTAGAACAATGGCTAACTGAAAACAACCTGTTTCTCAACCCCAAAAAGACAAGGCTTCTCCTTGTCCTTCAAAATAACCTCAATCCAGCTAAAGGCAACTTTACCATCTCATCTTTAGATAATACAATTATTGTCGCTGACTCAAACACCAAATTGCTTGGTGTTACTCTAGATAAGCAATTAAAATCCGACCTACATATCTTAAACTGTATCAGGCATCCAATCAAAAACTAGGTCTTCTACACCGCGACAACAAATATATACCTAACAAATCTAGACCTATACTGACTTAAACATTTATTCTACCATCCCTGATGTATGCTGCTCCTATACTTACAAAAATAATCTCTTAACCAAACTAGAAACCACCTATAACAAGACAGCCAGATTTGCAGCCAGTAATAGCTACAAATCCCATCATTGTATATCACTGAAAAGCTTAAGATGGCCTGAGCTCCCCCACATGCTTTAAATATCACAACTACAAATTAGACACAGCATCCCAAATAGCCCCAACTCCTGCCCTGCCCCTACATTCATAATTACAACCTACACACCCAATCATGACCTCAGAAGCATACAGCAAAACCTTCTCCATGTGAAAAAAACAAACAAAAATATTGGAAAAATACTTTACAGTCATTCAATTGCATTCTCATGGAACAAACTTCCATTGCCCCTTCACTCCACTACCAAAAACGGCAAATACAAAAAGCAATATAAATTCATTTAGAACATGCATGGATCTGTACTTGTCAGGAAATTACCTAATTAATTTTTCTTCATCTCTCAATTAACATATCTGCCTGGTATCTAACTAAACCGTCTACATATATTACTCTCTCTGTAGTTAGTATCGATGCTATTAAATGCATCTTTGTTATACTATGTCATGATGTTACTCTAAATTTTTTTTATTTGAGGTATTGCTACATTCCTTGTAAATAACTTAATGCTAAACAAAGTTCTCAAACATATTGTTACTACATCCTCAAAATAGTGTACTTTTGCCTTGTATATATTTGTATTCTATATTTCTCTCTGTTTTTGTACTGTTAAGTATCTTATAACTTGAATTGTTAGGTTTTTTTCTTATTTTTTAATTACTTTCCTGGAGCTCTTTTCCTCTGGTCTCCACTGAAAAAGGGCTCTCTCTCCCCAGTCGGACTAACCTGGTTAATAAATGTAAAAATAAAATAAATAACCAATAAAATAATTCCACCCAAAATATATTCGGTATTACCTCTGTATGTAGAACAACAAACTCAGAAATGGATTCAACCAGCACACAGAAGCCAGCCAACAATCCAAGAAGACTTTAATAAATGTTTAGTGCTTACTTCCCCTATAGGGACTTCCTCAGAACAAACATAATTTAAAATAACCAGCCCTTATATACCCATTTTAATCACGTTACTTAATTAAATAAAAGTCACTCCCAATTAAAGTGAAAGCACATAATAACCATTCAAAAGTGTTATAAAGTATTACAAAGTGCATGTGTTATATAATAAATATATGAATAAATTATATATATATATATATATATATATATATATATATATATATATATATATGTATGTATAGATAGATATATATAGATATATATATACATTATGCAAACCACTAAATGTTAAGAAATATATAAAACCATAAAAATTATGAAAAACATAATTCACACAATAATATGCATATATATGCTAAATGATGTACACCAGTCAATCCATAATTTGCTTTAGCTTCAAAATACAAGCTATATTGGTAATGTCATTAAGCCCTAGAAAACTAGTTGCATCCAATTTTAGCTGCCACTTTAATTCACTAAAATCTAAGTGCAAATCAATCACTCTCCCCTGAGGGTCCTTACATAACTGTTCCACAATTAAACATTTAAAACTATGATCTCTATAGTCCCTGATATGTCTGTAAATGGCATTGGTGACCTTGGCTTGCCTAATATCATAAACATGTTCATTAATTCTATTCTTAAAAAGTCTACTAGTTTTCCCTATGTAAAATGCGAAACAATTTTGACACTTAGCCAAGTAGACTATATTAGAACTACAACAATTATAATGTCCATTGATATAAAAATTAAAGCCATTAATTTTAATCCTTTCCTTGGTCTCCAAAATGTAATTACACCAATTACACCTTCCACATTTGTAATTTCCTGCTGGTCTATTTGAACAGCCACCCCTGGACCCCAAATTCGATTCAAATACGTTTTTTAGGGATCTATCTCTCCTAAATACAATTTTTGGAGGGACCTTTCCCACTTTTTGCCCAATGATTGTATCAAAACTTAAAATATCCCAATTTTTGAGAATAACTTGGGATACTAAGCTGGCATCCAAATTAAAAGTGGTGATAAAACTCAAAGCATATTAATTAGGGATATGTTTCCCACTCACATTCCCCATTCTACTGCTATCCACATCAATCTGCTCCCCTACAACCCTTTGAAGGGAGCCTCTTAGTATGGGTTTATATACCCCCATATGCTTCTTTGTCACCTCTTCAACTATTTTTGCCAAAAATTCCAGTGGATATCCTCTTTTAGAGAACATACCAATAATAACCCCTACTTCTTCCAAGAACTCACTATCAAGGCTGACCATCCTGGCCGCCCTAACCAGTTGTCATTTTACAATATACTTTTTTTGGTACACAGGATGCCAGCTGTTGAACTCCAAATATGAGTTGGAAAAAGTGGGTTTACGATAAATTTTAGAATACAATTTACAATCATGATTGTCCAGGGTGAAATCAACATCTGAGTATGAAATTTTTTCATTACTGTAATGATATGTAAACTGCAAAAACTCAACAGTATTGTTAATAAAACTCAGATATTCTTTAAGTTGATTTTCAGTCCCCTTCCATAAAAGAAACAGGTCGTCTAAAAATCTTGTAATGCATAACATTATCCCAATATTCCCTCTGCATTAAATTTTCCTGCTCCCAGTATGACATAATCAAATTAGTAAACATGGGGGCACAAGAGGCGCCCATGGCTACTCTCGTCAATTGTTTAAAGAACTGGCCCTCAGAATAAATATAATTATTCTGTAACACTATATCCATGAGGACAGTGATTTTATTAATGGCATCTTGGTCATACAATTCTGTTTTTTGCAACTGTTTTTCCAACCATTGAGTACCCACCTCATGGGGAATAACAGAAAAAAGGTTTACCACATCAATAGTAACCAAGAACAACCCTGGAATTATTTTAATCTTATACAATTCCTCCAAAAAATTCCAGGAATCCTTAGTAATGTAAGAGAATTGCTTTAAACCTTTTTGCATGACACTGTCCAGAAACTTACTCACATAACATGTCTTTGACCTGTGCCCATCAGCTATAGGACGGAATTTCAGCCTAGCTAAACCCTTATGTATTTTTGGAATACCAAAAATATTAGGTACCATGGGGTGATCATTTTTAAGATAATCAAATTCATCCTAGGTAATCTGGCCTTGAAGTACCATATCATCCAATGCTAAATTAATTTTCCGATAAGCTATATAAATTTAATTCAAAGAGCTCTCCTGATAGGTGCCATCAATTAACAATAAATTCATTTTATCTAAATACTCACTAATATTCATTAACACTACCCCACTTCCCTTGTCGGGCTTCATAATACACACTGTTTTATCACTTGATAAATTCCTGCAACAGTTTTTCTTCATCTCTAGTTAAATTATTAAAATGTGGATGTTGTTGATGTTTAAATAATTCTCTAATTTCTTTTTCACACATACATTCATAAAGATGCAGCACATTATTCAACGGTGGGTTGAATACACTAGTTTTTTTTAATACACTGCCTGCCTCTCTACAATTGGATTGGCCATTAAACCAAATTTTTAAGTTCACCTTCCTAATAAAACACTTCAAATCAATTAATATGTCAACTAAATTTCCTTTCCTGGAGGGCACAAAAGTGAACCCTTTAGCAAAAATTTAGCATGGCCCACTCCTACCACTTTGGTCGAATAATTATATATATTGAAGTCCTTCATACTATTGTATATAACTACACAACCATTGTTTTCAGCACTACTAATGAGGTCCTGGATGTTATAATCAGTCCTACATTCAACACCATTAATTAACTAATTACTATAACCATCAGTTGCATCTGGGTTGGCAATAATAGTATCTAAAAATGTGCTATCAAATTCAAACGTCAAATTGCTTTCCTGGTGTACATCACTAACATTTGTCCCCACATTTAAATCATATGACGATCCAGTATTGAAAGCACCATGAGCACCAGTACACACATCATTTACACTAACACTACTATCACTTTCAAAACAGTCAATAGCATAGTCCAAAAGTTCATCGGCAGTCTTTTGATCAACTGCCCCATATGTTAAACAAGAAGCATTCAAATCAAAATCACCAGTCTCAGCACTAGGAGTTAATTGACCCAGTGCTCCATCTTTAACATGAGCTCTGTTGTCGACAGACCTTGTCTAGTAAATACCATCATGCTTTAATGAAAATGTATTTACAATAGGAGCTTTGGGCACTAAAGCAGAATTTAATGCACTTGCAACACCCCCAATGGCTCAGACGCTATTTAAGACTTCTTTGCATACTTCAACATTAGACACTGATGAGGCTATTAAATCATCTTCACCATAATGCCATTAAATACAGCACATATCCCTTGAATACAGTCAACTTTAAATAAGGAACCATTATCATTTGGGGCTACTTGCGAAAATGTACCTGCCACATCACTTATGTTAGCGCCAGCAGCTCCAACGTTACTACAGGCAAAGTCACAGCTCAATACTTGTTTCTTGACTTCTTCTGTCTTGCTCCTTGTTTTATATAATCCCTGTAATTTTCCTTGAAAAAATGGGGCTGTTGAATTTTACCCCGCAGCCTTTCTGAGCATCTCAATTCATCATTAGATACTCCAGCTGATCTCAAACCAAGCCGTTGGCCTTTTTGAAAATTCGGAGCTGACGTCATCTACTCGGCACTTCCAACCTCTCCGTTGATGTCATCATGTTGACTGACTACTATATTACCAGCGGAACAGGGATATACTTTATGATGTATATATTCATTGATATCCCTTTTTAATTTATTTTGTTTTCTCAAAAAAAGTAACATTACAGTCTTTATCAACATGCTCAAAGATGCCGGTAAAAACTGCCCTATGACCAGAAAATGCAGGTCACTTAGGATAGCTTGATTTAACACATCTAAGTTATTACTTCGGGAATCCATGACCTGCTTATTATATTTAATCATTAATTTCATAACTTCAATGCCTGCCCAATCAAAGACAGCATGCAGATCTTTTAAAAAGTTCTCATTACCCTCAGCACCATTTGGATATTTCCAAAAATGGAGACCACGGGGAATCTGCCCCAATCCAATGTTTCTTTCAAGATAGGCATTTTCCATTTGCAACTTTTTATATACCAATAAATCTTTTTCAAGATTTAAACTTGTCCATAATACTGCTATTTTGTTAACTATCCAAAACAGTACTGTCAGCATGGAAATCATATTTACTTTTCTTCCAAGCATTCCTTTCATTTTCTTCAATAACGCAGTCATTATTTTCAATTTGCTCACCTTCAAGAATGGAACTGGAACCATTTTTTTCCGTAGGATTAAGTACACATGTAACCCGGGAAAGCTGGGTGGGCTGGGTTAAAGGCAAACCCAGACTCCCAAGGAAATTAATATCACCTCGACTTTCATCTTTGTCCATTAAGGTCTGTATTTGTGCAGTTGTGTACTGCCAATTGCTAATTGATTTTTTGCAATAACTCCAGCACTTCACAGTTTGCAGCTGGGGATTCCATAATGCTGAACAACAAACCACAAAAAGTAGAACAACAAACTCAGAAATGTATTCAACCAGCACACAGAAGCCAGCCAACAATCCATGAAGACTTTAATAAATGTTTAGCGCTTTCTTCCCATATAGGGACTTCCTCAGAACAACCATCATTTAAAATAACCAGCCCTTATATACCCATTTTTAATCACTTAATTAATTAAAAGTCACTCCCACTTAAAGTGAAAGCACACAATAACCATTAAAAAGTGCTATAAAGTATTAAAAAGCAAGTGTTACATAATAAATATATGAATAAATAATATATATACATTATGCAAACCACTAAATGTTAAGAAATATATAAAACCATAAAAATTATGAAAAAAATAATGTACACAATAATATGCATATATATGCTAAATGATGTACACCAGTCAACCTATAATTTTCTTTAGCTTCAAAATACAAGCTATATTGGTAGTTTCATTAAGCCCTGGAAACTTAGGTGCGTCCAATTTTAGCTGCCACTTTAATTCATTAAAATCTAAGTGCAAATCAATCACTCTCCCCTGAGGATCCTTACATAACTGTTCCACAATTAAAAATTTAAAACTATGATCTCTATAGTCAAAAATTGGGATATTTTAAGTTTTGATACAATCATTGGGCAAAAAGTGGAAAGGTCCCCCCAAAAATTGTATTTAGGAGAGATAAATCCCTGAAAAACTTATTTGAATCGAATTTGGGGTCCAGGGGTGGCTGTTCAAATAGACCAGCAGGAAATTACAAATGTGGAAGGTGTAATTGGTGTAATTTCATTTTGGAGACCAAGGAAAGGATTAAAATGAATGGCTTTAATTTTTATATCAATGGACATTATAATTGTTGTAGTTCTAATATAGTCTACTTGACTAAGTGTCAAAATTGTTTCACATTTTACATAGTGAAAACTAGTAGACTTTTTAAGAATAGAATTAGTGAACATGTTTATGATATTAGGAAAGCCAAGGTCACAGACATATCAAAGACTATAGAGATCATAGTTTTAAAATGTTAATTGTGGAACAGTTATGTAAGGATCCTCATGGGAGAGTGATTGATTTGTACTTAGATTTTAGTGAATTAAAGTGGCAACTAAAATTGGATGCAACTAGGTTTCCAGGGCTTAATGAAACTACCAATATAGCTTGTATTTTGAAGCTAAGGCAAATTATGGGTTGACTTGTGTACATCATTTAGCATATATATGCATATTATTGTGTATATTATTTTTTTCATAATTTTTATGGTTTTATATATTTCTTAACATTTAGTGTTTTGCATAATGTATATATATTATTTATTCATATATTTATTATGTAACACTTGCTTAATACTTTATAGCACTTTTTAATGGTTATTGTATGCTTTCACTTTAATTGGGAGTGACTTTTAATTAATTAAGTAACGTGATTAAAAATGGGCATATAAGGGCTGGTTATTTTAAATGATGATTGTTCTGAGGAAGTCCCTATAGAGGAAGAAAGCGCTAAACATTTATTAAAGTCTTCTTGGATTGTTGGCTGGCTTCTGTGTGCTGGTTGAATACATTTCTGAGTTTGTTGTTCTACTTTTTGTGGTTTGTTGTTCAGCATTATGGAATCCCCAGCTGCAAACTGTGAATTGCTGGAGTTATTGCAAAAAATCAATCAGCAATAGGCAGTACACACTGCACAAATACAGACCTTAATGGACAAAAATAAAAGTCGAGGTGATATTAATTTCCTTGGGAGTCTAGGTTTGCCTTTAACTCAGCCCACCCAGCCTTCCTGGGTTACATGTGTACTTAATCCTACGGAAAAAAATGGTTCCAGTTCCGTTCTTGAAGGTGAGCAAATTGAAAATAATGACTGCTTTATTGAAGAAAATGAAAGGAATGCTTGGAAGAAAAGTAAATATGATTTCCATGCTGACAGTAGTGTTTTGGATAGTCAACAAAATAACAGTATTATGAACAAGTTTAAATCTTTTGAAAAAGATTTACTGGTATATAAAAAGTTGCTAGTGGAAAATGCCTATCTTGAAAGAAACATTGAATTGGGGCAGGTTCCCCGTGGTCTCCGTTTTTGGAAATATCCAAATGATGCTGAGGGTAATGGGAACTTTTTAAAAGATCTACATGCTGTATTTGATCGGGCAGGCATTGAAGTTATGAAATTAATGATTTAATATAATAAGCAGGTCATGGATTCCCGAAGTAATAACTTAGATGTGTTAAATCAAGCTATCCTAAGTGACCTGCAATTTTCGGGTCATAAGAAAGTTTTTACCGGCATCTTTGAGAATGTTGATAAAGACTGTAATGTTATTTTTTTGAGAAAACAAAATAAAACAAAAAGGGATATCAATGAATATATACATCATAAAGTATATCCCTGTTCCGCTGGTAATATAGTAGTCAATCAGTGTGATGACATCAACGGAGAGGTTGGAAGTGACGAGCAGGTGACGTCAGCTCCGAATTTTCAAAAAGGCCAACGGCTTGGTTCAAGATCAGCTGGAGTATCTAATGATGAATTGAGATGCTCAGAAAGGCTGCGAGGTAAAAATCAACAGCCCTATTTTTCTGAGGGAAATTACAGGGATTATGTAAAACAAGGAGCAAGACTGAAGAAGTCAAGAAACAAGTACTGAGCTGTGACTTTACCTGTAGTAACATTGGAGCTGCTGGCGCTAAAGTAAGTGATTTGGCAGGTACATTTTCACAAGTAGCCCCAAATGATAATGGTTCCTTATTTAAAGGTGACTATATTCAAGGGATATGTGCTGTATTTAATGGCATTATGGGTGCAAATGATTTAATAGCCTCGTCAGTTTCTAATGTTGAAATATGAAAAGAAGTCTTAAATAGCGTTGGAGACATTGGGGGTGTTGCAAGTGCATTAAATTCTGCTTTAGTTCCCAAAGCTCCTATTGTAAATACATTTTCATTAAAGCATGATGGTATTTACTAGACAAGGTCTGTTGACAACAGAGCTCATGTTAAAGATGGAGCACTGGGTCAATTAACTCCTAGTGCTGAGACTGGTGATTTTGATTTGAATGCTTTTTGTTTAACATATGGGGCAGTTGATCAAAAGACTGCCAATGAACTTTTGGACTATGCTATTGACTTTTTTGAAAGTGATAGTAGTGTTAGTGTAAATGATGTGCATACTGGTGCTCATGGTGCTTTCTATACTGGATCATCATACGATTTAAACGTGGGGACAAATGTTAGTGATGTACATCAGAAAAGCAATTTGACGTTTGAATTTGATAGCACATTTTTAGATACTATTATTGCCAACCCAGATGCAACTGATGGTTATAGTAATTAGTTAATTAATGGTGTTGAATGTAGGACTGATTATAACATCCAGGACCTCAATAGTAGTGATGAAAACAATGGTTGTGTAGTTATATACAATAGTATGAGGGACTTCAAAATATATAATTATTGCACTAAAGTGGTAGGAGTGGACCATGCTAATTTTTTAGCTGAAGGGTTCACTTTTGTGCTGTCTAGGAAAGGAAATTTAGTTGACATATTAATTGATTTGAAGTGTTTTATTAGGAAGGTGAACTTAAAAATTTGGTTTAATGGCCAATCCTATTGTAGAGAGGCAGGCACTGTTTAAAAAAACCTAGTGTATTCAACCCACCGTTGAATAATGTGCTGCATCTTTACGGAAGCATGTGTGAAAAAGAAATTAGAGAATTATTTAAACATCAACAACATCCACATTTTAATAATTTAATTAGAGATGAAGAAAAGCTGTTGCAGGAATTTATCAATGATAAAACAATATGTATTATGAAGCCCAACAAGGGAAGTGGGGTAGTGTTAATGAATATTAGTGAGTATTTAGGCAAAAATTAATTTATTGTTAATTGATGGTACCTATCAGGAGAGCTCTTTGAATGAAATTCATATAGCTTATCGGAAAATTGATTTAGCATTGGATGATATGGTACTTCAAGCCCAGATTACCTTGGAAGAATTTGATTATCTTAAAAATGATTACCCCATGGTACCTAATATTTTTGGTATTCCAAAAATACATAAGAGTTTCTGGACAGTGTCATGCAAAAAAGGTTTAAAGCAATTCTCTTACATTACCAAGAATTTCTGGAATTTTTTGGAGTAATTGGATAAGATTAAAATAATTACAGGGTTGTTCTTGTTTACTATTGATGTGGTAAACCTTTTCTTCCGTTATTACCCATGAGGTGGGTACCCAATGGTTGGAAAAACAGTTGCAAAAACATGATTGTATGACCAAGATGCCATTAATAAAATTACTGCTCTCATGGATATAGTGTTACAGAATAATTATATTAATTTCAAAGGCCAGTTCTTTAAACAATTGATCGGAGTAGCCATTGGCGCCACTTGTGCCCCCATGTTTGCTAATTTGATTATGCCATACTGGGAGCAGGAATATTTAATGCAGAGTAAATATTGGGATAATGTTATGCATTATACAAGATTTTTGGATGACCTGTTCCTTTTATGGAATGTGACTGAAAGTCAACTTAAAGAATGTCTGAGTTTTATTAACAACACTGTTGAGTTTTTGCAGTTTACTATCATTACAGTAATGAAAAATTTTCATACTGAGATGTTGATTTAACCATGGACAACTGTGGTTGTAAATTGTATTCTAAATGTATTGTAAACCCACTTTTTCCAACTCATATTTGGCGTACAACAGCTGGCATCCTGAGTACCAAAAAAAGTCTATTGTAAAAGGACAACTGGTTAGGGCGGCCAGTATGGTTAGCCTTGATAGTGAGTTCTTGGAAGAAGTGGGGGTTATTATTGGTATGTTCTCTAAAAGAAGATATACATTGGAATCTTTGGCAAAAATAGTTGAAGAGGTGACAAAGAAGCATATGAGGGTATATAAACTCATACTAAGAGGCTCCCCTTCAAAGGGTTGTAGGGGAGCAGATTGATGTGGATAGCAGTACAATGGGGAATGTGAGTGGGAAACATATCCCTAATGAATATGCTTTGAGTTTTATCACCACTTTTAATTTGGATGCCAGCTTAGTATTCCAAGTTATTCTCACAAATTGGGATATTTTAAGTTTTGATACAATCATTGGGCAGAAAGTGGGAAAGGCCGCCCTAAAATTTTATTTAGGAGAAATAGATCCCTGAAAAACTTATTTGAATCGAATTTGGGGTCCAGGTGTGGCTGTTCAAATAGACCAGCAGGAAATTACAAATGTGGAAGGTGTAATTGGTGTAGTTACATTTTGGAGACCAAGAAAATGATTACAATTAATGGCTTTAATTTTTATATCAATGGACATTATAATTGTTGTAGTTCTAATATAGTCTACATGGCTAAGTGTCAAAATTGTTTTGCATTTTACATAGGGAAAACTAGTAGACTTTTTAAGAATAGAATTAGTGAACATGTTTATGATATTAGGAAAGCCAAGGTCAAAAATGCCCTTTACAGACATATCAAGGACTATAGAGATCATAGTTTTAAATTTTAATTGTGGAACAGTTATGTAAGGACCCTCAGGGGAGAGTGATTTATTTACACTTAGATTTTAGTGAATTAAAGTGGCAGCTAAAATTGGATGCGGCTTGGTTTCCAGGGATTAATGAAACTACCAATTATAGCTTATATTTTGAAGCTAAAGCAAATTATAGGTTGACTGGTGTACATCATTTAGCATATATATGCATATTATTGTGTGCATTATTTTTTTCATAATTTTTATGGTTTTATATATTTCTTAACATTTGGTGTTTTGCCTAATATATATATTATTTATTCATATATTTATTATGTAACACGTGCTTTTTAATACTTTATAGCACTTTTTAATGGTTATTGTGTGGTTTCACTTTAATTGCGAGTGACTTTTAATTAATTAATTAAGTAACATGCGATTAAAAATGGGTATATAAGGGCTGGTTATTTTAAATGTTGGTTGTTCTGAGGAAGTCCCTATAGGGGAAGAAAGTGCTAAACATGTATTAAAAGTCTGCTTGGATTGTTGGCTGGCTTCTTTGGGCTGGTTGAATACATTACCTCTGTATGTCTTCTTACTAGCACTTAAATATCTCAGCACATCATGCATAAAGCTCCAACTTTATCCTAAAGCCTCAAAGTAAATAATACTCATTTCACAAACAAGCTAATAAAACAACAATGCATAAGAAAAAACAAGTGCACTCATTTCTTGCCAAGAATCTCCAACTAATAATATTCAGTTTCTCCAGTTACTCTGAATAGCAAAAACCTATAGCAAATATCTGCAGTAACTAATCAGAAAATATATAAGTGCCAATTTGCACTCTGTGCAACCACTTGAAAAATGCTTTCTCACAATAATACATCATCTCATATCAAAACTAAACAGAAGATTCCATAGCACATTTGTATTCTTCTACTCTTTAAATCTCAAATATCCTTTTTATCTACTAAAAAAATGTATCTTCCTCCTTAAATCACCCTGCTTCCCTTTTTCAGAATCTAACTGTGAAAGCCTATTTATTACAATGCTGTTACTACTGTACATATTTTACAAACGAACCCTTGCCCCATCAAAAAGAAGAAATATACATTTACCTCCATTTCACCAAACCACTGAAAGCAAAACTTGGACCATTAAATGTGCAAAGCTCAATTCCATCAATTATTATCCCAGTCAACAGAGAAAAACAACTAAAACAAGTCTAATCTCCACTTTTTACTCCTTTAGTGAGAAGAAAATTCTCCAAAGCATTACATAAAATTTCTAAAATGCACAAGTAAACTAGAAACAGTGACTGGATGCTGATTACTATATCACTGAAATAGAATCCAGGCCCCCAAGAGCAATCCTAGCCATACCTAACAAATACAAATAGCTGTACTGAATGCATCGAAACCAAGAGAGAACAGCTAGACATTGGAATGGAAAAAAAACTGCTTGACCAATCAGAAGCAGCACACCACTTCAAACATTGTGAAGCCCCCCACACCCCCCAATCCCCCCTAACTAAATATACCAACTCTGAGATCACACTACTGTGGGGAAAGGGCAAATTCATGATGATGGCCAAGCAATTTTTTTCCCTAGGAAAAAATGCTGAATTGGCCGTTCGCATAAATGGTAGTTAGATGTTTAGTGGACAATGAAATGGCATTCAATGTTTAGCCATTTCAATTAAATAATATTGACCCATACATCTTCTAGCTATACCAGTTCCTAGTTTTTCATGATTTTTTTTAGCCAAGTGTTATACAAACAGCATCAAATATTTATTTCATCTACTTCCAATACTTTATTACAGCCAGTCACAAAAATGAATAAATTAACTTGTTCAAGCACATAAAATAATATTTTCTAAACTCAGTACAATTCAAACTATGTTTCTCTAAAGAATTCTTTGATTCAGCCTTTTTAATTGCAATATTATGTTCACAAATTCTCATTCTCAATTTCCTGTAGCTTTTTCCTACATAAAACTGGCAACAAGTGCTACACAATGCCATGTATTTTCCCTTTGACAATTAAATCTATTGGTAGAACTAATAACTTTGTTTCCTAAATCTTCAAAAGTAATACTATTGCTGTTACTGATAAAGCAACACTGCCTACAATGGCCACATGAATATGTACCCGCAGCTCCTGTTAAAGTGTAATGTTTACCAAAAATTATGTTGTAATAAGCATTCAAGTTAGCTGTCCTCTTAAAAACAAATTTGGTATCTCTCTAATAATTCTGATTAAATCACCATTCCCTTACAAATTCTTCCAATTTTGTAAAATAATTTTCCTAATTCTTGTACTATCTACACTTATAGGCAAAGGAAAGGCACAAATATGGCCATGACTGGTATAAAACATGAGTACATTACCTGTATTCTTTTTGTTACTTATATTCCCTGAATCAAAATGGGTGGATAATGTGACCATCTTTTTTGACAATTTTATTACTAATTAAAAGTAATTAATTTTAGGATAACCTCTGTCACAAAATAAATTCAGTAGAAAGTTAACTTCTTGAAAAAATATGTAATATATACTAGTAATCCTACTCAGTCAAATTAATTGCCCCCAAACATATTTAATTTCATTTTCTTTGGATGAAAACTACAATAGAGTAAATAATTATTGGTAAAAGTTTTCTTCTTATGCACTCTACTGTAAAATTTATTTTCAAGGTCTAAAGTAATGACTAAATCTAAAAAAGAAACTTCAGTACCAACTGTACCCAAAGTAAACTTTAACCAGTCTATTGAACAATTAATAGCAATAATAAATTGTTCTGGCTCTTTACTACTAGATAAAAAACAAATCATCAATAATTCTTTGATAAAATTGAATATGTTTGAATGAAGACATTTTTAATAAGAAAGGAATACTCCCACCAGCACATAACCAAGTTGGCAAAAGCTCGGGCCACTTTTGTCCCCATAGCCATTCTGCTTCTTTGATGGTAAATGTCATTTTCAAATAAGAAGAATTTATGTTTTAAAACAATATCCATTAAAATTCCTATTAAATTATTTTGTCAAAATTACATATTTTTCCAGATATAATTTAATAAACTCAATGCCATCCTCTTGATCTCTGCTGGTGTAAAGTGCTGTAACATGTAAGGTGCACATAATGAAATTATGGTGACAATCAGAAAACTGAAAAAGCCTTAACTGATCTAGAAAAGACCATCCCCCAGATTTACTATCCTTCCATGCAGGACTAACTTACTCTTGCATGGAAGCAGCCATTTAGGAGCATGACAGCAGTGCATCATGCGTATTAATGAAGGCGCACTGCCTGAGCTCTTAATCTTACACGGAGCATGCAAGAGTGCAGGGGGCATGTCTGAGAGCAGAGCTCTCAGAATATACACACACACACCTGCAATGAAGAACAGCAGACAAGTCCAAAAAGAATGAGTGAGACTGTCTGTAGGTGCATGCATACCCCCAGCAACATCTCCCCACATGTACAAGAGCAATAGTTAAAACAACAAATATAAAGATTTTTTTATGAAACAGATGACATTTAACCATAGGTGCGCGGGTTTGCCCATCACTTAGCTACGGTTAATGCAGCTTAAATGGCACAAGAGGATAAAAAGCAAGATATATGCAAATGAAGCAATACAGCAATAGTGTAGTGGGCAGAGCATTTGCCTTATGAGCAGTCATTCCCGGTTCGAGTCCCACTGCAACACATTCCATTTTTCATGTCAAATCACTTTGTGACCAATATTTTTAGTTGTATAACCTACAAAATAACATATATTTGTGAACTGTGGTACTGCATTAAATGCAGATGTGAGGTGTCAGTTTCATAATGTTGCAATGTCCACAGATAACCACATGCAGTATATCTACACAGGAATCAAGGATACAAATGTAAGGTAAAATGTGTAATGAATGATAACTACATACAGCTTCCAAATCCTCCACCTTCCCAAGAACCATTAGACATTACTATCTAATTTAGTGCAGTGGTAAGTGGGAGTAAGCACTAGTAGGCAAGTGTAAGCATAATTAAATGGGTTTAAGCCCGTTTGTGTGGGGATAAGCAATGCGCACACAGGTTAAGCAATATTGAAGCTAACTCTCTATAGGCATATGCAACCAGAGGTTAGCAATGGTTACCTTCACGCAAACCCATGGAAACCTGCTTACAAGTGCTTAAAAGTGCCTTAATCACTCTGTAGGCAACAGCCGGTGTTCTTGCCAGAAACAGAATAAACAGCCTTTGTAGGTCTTGAACCCAGGATCTTGTACACTATAGTCACAGTAGTTAACCACTAAGCCATAACAACCATGTATAAAATTGAGGTATCACCAAACAAATCCTCACTATAGTAAAATCAAACTGAACATGTGAAAGTATTCTATATACAGTCTTATGTTCTATACAAATCCTCACTATAGTAAAATCAAACTGAACATGTGAAAGTATTCTATATACAGTCTTATGTTCTATAACCTAATATATAACATAAATATGTGAACTGGAGTACTGCAGTAAGCCCAGATGTGAGGTGTAATTGTAATAAAGTGTTGAAGTCCCCTAATAAACACAAGGACCCCATACAGTGTATGTACACATGAATCTTGGATGCCAGACATATATATATAACATGTAATGAATAATAAATCAATGCCAAAAAGCAAATATAATGCATTATAAGCATTGCACAGGTGAACTTAGTAACTGTAAGCAATGTGTAGGCCAGCTAACTCAATTTGCCCATTGGTATACCCCTTTAAACAATGCCAACCTTAGGTAAGCAGGTTTGCCCATAGCTTAGTCTTTTCAAAACCATCCAATCACAGCAAAGTATGGGAAATCGGCCCTATTTAAACCCAACAGGTGGGAATACATCTCATAACTGGTTGTAGCTTCCCCTTACAGGCACCAAGGTCTGGAATGGGAGAGGGAGCCACTTTTGGGTGCAGTGCTGGGGCATCCAGCAGTCCAGAGTCATGTCAGGACTCCTTGTCAAAGACCATGAGCAGAGACTACTGCAGGGCCAGTACAAGGGTTCCCAATATAAAGCGGAAGACTGGAACCGCCTCGCCCATGACTTCACCAGTGCCACTGACATACCCCGAACTGGTGAGCAGGTCAGGCATCACTATGCTAACCTGAAGCGGTGAAAGGGGAATCTCTTGGATTAGTGGATCCAAGAGGCTAGGACAACAGGGAAGGTCCCAGTAGTGTGTAAGTATCACTCCACTATCTGTTTAATAATTGCCAGCTCATGTATATTATGTACAGGTATGGCTAAATATTCCTCTTATGTCCTTCACAGCGGCAAGTGAACCAGGAGGCCCATGGATGTCGCTTGGAGAGGTTGCAACGTGAGGCAGGTTAGTAATACTCTTGCATTTACTGTCATAGGAAATAAATCTAACAGTATTAGTAAGTTAATTGCCTGTATAAAACCTGTATTGTTTAAGGCAAGTATTGCATACACCAGAGAATATGGCAGGAAGAGTCTCATATAGGTTGTATGTAAATAAAAGCATAATAGCCTGACAATGAAGGTCTAACTGTTGCACTGCATGTGTTTACTCTGGTATAATATGGTAATGTAGCTTTGCAATCACTTAATAGTACTATTGTATTAAGCACTATTACCCACACTGTGCAACATAAATAGAAAATGTGTAGAAATGTCTGTATATGACTGGTGTAATCCCCAGAGGTCAGCTAGTACAACTGAGAGAGACACAGGCAGAAAACAGTGAAAAAACAGACAACAAAATCGAAATAGCACATGCAACTAAGATGTGAACTGTTGTATTTTTAGCACAGACAGCCATGGTTCGAATCCTGGGAGTGGCAGTAGTCTGCATACATAATCATACCCCACACCTGTACAGATATGCCCAGAATGTCCAGTAAATTGGCCCATATCTGCTGCCTGTCACTGTGTCCCCCTGGGAAATCAGTGGGATGATCCCAGACGTATAGGCTGCAAACAAGAAATACAACTGTCACACATCTATAAGAACAAACCTGTCACTCTAACAACTCCCCAAACTATGAGATTAATAAGCCAAGTATATCCCATCTACACCCCCATGTTGTCAAGCTTTGACCAGAGTGTGTACAGTAACAGAGTGAGATGTAAGTGCATAGTACAAATGTGAAATCTGGTACTTTGTGTGGCAACATTCAGGTAGTGGTAACAAACATTGCTCCCACAGGTCCATCAGATACAAACACTGTGCTCAGAAATAAAAGAGTGATAACCTGTACTGGTACTGTTTACTTTAGTATTGTATAGCACTGTTAGTGTTGCAGTTGCTCTGAATAATAAGGTATTACTCATCACTGTCATCCACACTGTGCTGCACAATCTAACTGTCTAGGAAATCCTGTATAACAGTTTTGTAAGTCACTAAAGGTTGAAGAGGGCAATAGTCTACATATGTTCCAGTTCACCTGCATGTGATCAAGACATGGCCAGACTCCATGCAAAAATAGATGGACAGGTATGTGCATAACATCAACCTGGAATCTGGGAGCATGTGTAGAAACAGTTAGTCAGTGTTAACAAACAATTCCTCCACAGGTATACCAGGTAAGAGGTGCATACTGCAGATAAAACTAGTTCATGTATATTAGTTGTTGACATCCATATCAATGTCCAAACTAAGGCAATAGGGTAGTGCAGTAATACTTGTAAGGTACAGATAACAGCACTGACTAGGAAAGTAATGCGAACTACAGGAATATACCAGTTGTTAATTGACATCCTTCTCCACCCTCAACATATCTCCAACAATACACTAAATATCCGACTCAATTGGTATGTGATGACTTCACTGTAATGTTGGGACATATGTCCTATTGTTTGATAATTATTTAAATCTGTTTCTATGCATGTGCTATGTTGAAATACTCCATCAGTGGTGGCATGGTGCCATCAATGTACCTGCATGCTTTTGTTATTACCACTGTGGCCCCATATATGCATGTGTTCTGTTTACCGTGCAACTGTTCCATATCTGGTGTCTGGGTTAATGGGAATATCTATGCACACTGTTATACCTAATCCTGGCATGTATTGACTATTACTAACCTACATATGTTGATAAAACATAAACACTATAGCACGTATGGGAATGCGGGTCCCAGCGGACCCACATGTACCACCTCAGCTGGCCATGGCACCGGGCACTAGCACGTCTGGGGCCCAACCCAGGACCTCCTTGTCCATTGGTCCTGCACCACCTTTGGGTGGAACCGCCTCAGGTGATGGGAGCGGGCACCATCAGGAACCTGACACCCATCATCAGGTATGGGTCGTGGTGCATAGTAAGCTCCACATGGACATCGGAGATCTGGTATGCCAGCTCAAGGGCCACATGTCATGACTAGAGGGTCGGTCTGGCTCTCTGACTCATCCCCCAGCACAGCCACCTTCAGGGCTGTGAAGGTGCAGTGGTGACTATCCATGGGTGGGGACCTCAGACCCACTGTTTCCACTAGGGGGTTCATGGGCTTCTGATTTCCCAACACCCCTCTTCATCAAGGTGTTTACCCCCACTTGTCATATACTGCCCCTGTATGCATCTTATCTGTCTTGTCTATTAACCTACCCAACCTACCTCCCCAAATATACCTACTATCCCTCCCCAACATCCCACTCTCACCTGATAAAAAAAAGGGTAAACTGTCCCAAAAAAAAAAAAATCACACCCCATACATAACTGTCCATTTCACACAGGTGTCCAGTGGACACATGTAATCTGGTCTAACTGGCATCACAACATATTATTGCTGTCCTCACACCTCTCTCAGGGGTTTGAGTGTCCAAATCTACCTCCAAATTCAGTGTATATGCACAGCTGTTGCTGTAGAAGAAATGGGCAGCTATGGACCTTCCCTACACCCTTCCTGCACATCCCTAGCTATTTTCCCTACTGTCTTTCCCTCTTTGTGCTCCTTTTTCACCACTTTCCTATCAAACCTTTTTTCTTTTCTTTTAAAGAAATTAATGGGGGGGTAAGCGGGAGTAAGCACTTTCAAGCAGCAGTAACCAATTTAAGCCTGTTTGCACAGGGGTAAGCAATGCCTACTTAGATTAAGCAATTGAGAATCTAAATCAGTATAAGAAATGATAATTGAAAGTTAGCAGTGCTTTCCTCCGCGCAAACCCATGCGAACCCACGCAAACCTGCTTACAGCTGCTTAAAAGTGCCTTAATCACTCTGTATCCAACAGCCCTTGTTCTGCCCAGAACAAAATAAACAGCCTCTGCAAGGATCGAACCCAGGACCCTGCACATCATAGCCAAAGTGATTTACCACTAAGCCATGTCAGATATACATAACCCTGATGTTTTCACAAGCATATCATCCAGCACAGTCATTCAAGAGTACAGGAAAGGTATTTAAACATGTAGATGCATGTGTGTCTGTGTATATATATATATATATATATATATATATATATATATATATATATATATATCTTCTTCTTTCAGCTTTTCCCAGTTAGGGGTCACCACAGTGGATCACCTGTCCACTCATGATTGGCAGTGGAGTTTTTTACGGTGTTGAGTTGCCAGCCCGGCTCCCAACCTTCCACGGAAGGCACACACACATGCACACACTCATGCCTAGGGCCAATTTAGAGTGTCAAATCCACCTATAGCATGTCTTCGGGATGTGGGTGGAAACCGGAGCACCCGGAGGAAACACACGCGACCAGAGGGAGGACATGCAGACTCTGCACAAAAGGCACCCCAGCTGAGGATCAAACCGGAGAACCTCTTGCTGTGAGGCGACAACGCTAATCGCTGCACCACCTTAGCTGCCTATATATATATATATATATATATATATATATATATATATAAATAGATATATATATATATATATATATATATATATATATATATATAAATAGATATAACATATCTATATATGTAGCTATAGATATAGATATATAAATATATATATATGTATATATATATATATATATATATATATATATATATATATATATATATATATATACATATATAGATATAGATGTAGACATGTATATCTATAGATGTATGTGTATGTATATATATATATATATATATATATATATATATATATATATATATATATATATATATAAGCATAAATATATGTCTATATATGTATATACAGACATATATCTATAGATATATAAGAGAACATAAAAACATATATGTCCACATGCACCATTAATGGGGGTGAGGGGGCCCAAACAACATACGTCTTGTACATATAGGTATTCCCCCTCCCCCACGGCCAAACACATCTGCCCTGCAATACAATACCAACTGTTGCAAATCCCATAACCAGGACCTGACACAACATGGGCACAAGATGTTAACAGTACTTCATCCCACCAGTACGATGTCAGGCTGGTATAAGTAACATATCATGCAGTACAGTCTGGCTATCATAGGAAATGTACAATGTGGAAGCAATCAACATTCCTAAGATACATATACATAGACACATACATGCAGTATATATATATATATATATATATATATATATATATATATATATATGTAACTACACATACACACACAGAGATATGTATAGGAAGATACATATGTAGAAGTTGCACACAATATGGAATACCCACTATGCCTACAGTTCCCACCTTACCAAATGGACACTGTATGAGCCACCCATACAAATGACAATTTTTGCCTGCAACATATACCCACAAAGAGGTCAAAGGATATAACATCACACAGGTTTGCATACATGGGAACGCTTTATTTGTGTACTATTACAGTTGTATATGCCATGTCATATAGCTGTTTAGACGCTGACATACATATAAACAGACTAATGCAACTGTGAAACAGTTATATTAATACAGTAGTCTGGAAAGGTTTACATATGTTGCTGTCCAGGCCAAGGCCTTCAAGTACTACAATAGTAAAGACAGACTGGGCCACAGGATAACAATCAATCAACAGTAAGTAATGTAGATGTATAGTCCAGCAGCCACTATCTACACTCTGTACACAATCCCTAGGAGGTAAGAACCTCAGTTGACACAATGGGATGTATCTGTTACATAACAAGGCATAACTGACACCATCACAATCACACTGACAAATAGAACAGTCTATATATCAGGAAACAGTAGGCCTGCATTTACCCAAGGTGCATTGTATGGTAATGTACATCCAGATACCTTAAGGCAGCTTACTCCTGATACCCCCACATGTTGTAACAGCCTAGGTTAGTTATGGTGCATCTCCCCCATAGACTGATACACAGGGCCATATACCACAGTTACATACCCTGGCCTCTGGAGTGCATAAGGGCACACATGTACTGTGTAGATGAAGGCCACACATATATGGACCCAACCCCACAATATGTGTGGGGGCCACAACAGCAGTGGACTGATGGCAGGAATGGCAGCATGACATACTCACAGACCATTACATAACCCCTGACAGCATGTCATATAGACAAAGCCTGGTATGTAGGTGGAGGACAGAGGCTGGAACACAGGCCCATATGTGAAATACTGTTGTCATACACTAAGCAAGTTGCTGGTGTTACAGGATAGGCTGCAACATGCCCTTAGTCAGGCATATGAAGTTAGACACACAAATGGATGTAGCCATGTACTGATAGCACTCAACACACACTGCCAGTGATATATCTGATGCAAGATTTGTGTGATGGATAGACAAAACATAACAGGCACACCTCTCAAGTGGATAGGCCGACTATTGACAGCCATGCAGACAGACTGCATTCCATGTTAAACTAGTATGTTCAAACAAACCCTGTAACACTAGTGCTATACAATGCATACAACAACACTACTCACACTCTGTCTGTATTTCTGTAACCCCATACAAATATGTAGCTGGCCTGAGTGTGCAAGCTCTCCTGTAAGAGGTATTTCTACCTGCTGTATGTAACACTGCTGCCCACATACAGGAAGGATGTCCACCATACAGGAAAGGTAAAGGGACCATGCCCACATGATGTAGGGATTTATAGTAGTGGGTTGCCATGACAGTGGTAATTGGATGTACTACACAGAATGCTGCATGCAGGTAGGAAGTGGAGGACACAGACTGGTGCAGAGACCATCACTTGATCATGTGCATCACCTACAAAAGACATGCTGCAATCTATCCAAAGCAGCTCAACCCATTTACTGGACAGAGACCGAGAGTGAGAGAGAGAGGGAGAGAGAGAGAGAGAGAGAGTGAGAGAGATAGATAGAGAGAGAGAGACAGATAGAGAGAGAGAGAACAAAAATGTATATATGCATGTAATTGACTGTAGTACTTGGTCCATAATAATGGGATAGATGATGTGGAATGATTTATATGTGCCATCAGGTGTTGTTGTAATAATGTTCAGCTGAACAACTGCTAAGGACAATAGAGTCTGTCCCTGTGGGTAGTGGGCCATACCCATCAACTGTGCAGAGCAGCACTGACTGATAAGATGTAAGCCATCATAGTGTGTGTTGTGTAATAGGAAGCATGTATATTACTGTGGCCAATAGCTGGTGGTGGAAGTAATGCCATAATGATGGACACATGGGTTCCACAGACCTCCAATTGCAGGATACTCAGGGTAACATATATTGTAGCATGTTGGAATGCCATAATTGTGTAATGGGGTTACTTGCAATCTGGTTCTACATCTACCCCCCTAATGTCAGGTTGTGTCCATATGTGACACCTGTCTGTATTGTAGCAAGGCAGAACAGTGCAGCTGTGCAGGAATGTGTTGTGCGATTGTAGACCTGATGTCTGAATGTACCCCATATATAGGTATGTATATGTGTACATATATATATATATATATATATATATATATATATATATATCTACATGTATATAAACAAATATATATACAGATACCCATGTGTTGACATATATATATAAAACATATATACATCATATATATCTACACATGTATAGATATATACCTATATGCACGTCTACATATATACAAACACACACACAAACATATATGTATGTAAATACATGTCCCCTATATTACCACCACAGTGCTGCATGCCACGTGCGAGGGAACAGCACAGATAGCAATACACACATATATCTTCAGCTGTCAGTGTGCGTAACATGGATGAGTATGTCACATGTGAACCCCTTGTTGGGACCATATTGCCCTTGTCTGTGAAGTATGGAATAGGAATATTGGGAAGTATGGCAGGTATAGCTGTGGAGGTGGTCAGGGTTGGTAGATATACAGGACAGCCTACAGGGGTGGTATGTGATGCATGTGGTGGGCAAACACCCTGGATAGTGTACGTGGTCTGTGATGTGGAAGCCCCATGGGCCACAATATGGACACAATGGGAACAAGCCTTCCACACACTTCTACTTACAACAGCTGTCCACATTCTGAAGATGCCTGGCCAGGAGGCTGAGCAGGAGGAGCATGTGGACCCTGTGAATGTGTACTGGGTGCCTCAAGGTGATGTAGCACATCCCACATGTGTCTGCGGAGCTCTCTATGGAACAAACCCTGGACCTGAACTCGGGGGACAACATCATGTCTGTGTGTGCCCCCGGGGAGGACAACATCCCCTGAGTTGGTTCCACCTTAAGGTATTGCTGGACCAGTACATGAGGAGGCCCCAGAGTGGGTTCCACATGTGATTTGGCCTGGTAACATGGGAAGATGAGTTTGGAGAGGTGGTTCTGCTGGCCAATAGTCTATTAACATGCTATTGTGTCACTGTTATAGAACATATGTGGGTAGTAATAGTCTACACAATCCTGGAACATGTCCAACAGCATGCATAGATATCCCCAATAACGCAGAATGTCAGATGTGCAGCAATCACATAGCAAACATACCACAGGCATATATGGAACCATAGTGGGCCTGACAATGGCTTGCAGGTGAATAGTCTGTAACAGGCCAGCAATGATAGCATCCACACAGGGAACATGGCTACAAACACATCTCACAAAGTGTGGTACAATACAATACAATATCTGTCCCACTGGTAGGTAAGCTGTAGCCATACCTATTGAGTTGTGTGTACAGTTTGTTGTCACTGATATGGTGGGGGCGGTGACAGTGATATGTACTAAGTACTGTGGTAACCTCGTTGTATGACTTGCTCACACCTGTTTCCATCTTTATGTCTTTCAGGGAAGACGTCACTTAGAAGGCTCCTGGCTTACTCAGCTGCTGAGAATAGCATTGTGGTAAACCACCTAATCCAGCACTACCCTGTCTTGTTTGGCCAGGCCGCCCATGAGCAGCAGGAGCGGACCGCGCTGTGGAACGACCTAGTTCACAGGGTCAGTGATGTCGGACTGTGCAATCGCAGTTATGAGCAGGTCCAGCATCATTGTTATGATCTACTTCACAATGGTCATCTGCATGCTGCTGCAATCTGGGAGGAATCACCTCACAACAGGAGGGGGCCATGCCTCCATCTCCCTGACACGTGTTGAGGAGCAGCTAGCCAGTCTTCTGGCACCTGCCCATCCGCAGAGCCAACACCTGCTGGACACCATTGTGGAGGTGGGTCCTACCCACTCACTGGCTGAGGAGTGTGCAGGTAAGGCCACAAGGCACATTAGTAGACCACTGTTGCATATACAGCCACATCTGTAAAGGTAGATCATGCATATCGGACATGGCATAGATGTAGATTATTGCTGCATAGTAGTGATAAACAGATGTGCATAAGTGGTAGTATTGTGGACATGTACTGTTGATGTATTGTAATGCTGCACACACCCTGTAGCAATGCCACAGGTGTGGCCACTAACTTTGCATCTCTCACGCTCTTATGTAGGTCCCTCCGGTGTACCACCATGGCAGCAGCCTGTAGCTGTGAGTATGGTTTATGCTGATGCTTGCCAATACACCGGGCATGTAATGACTATGGTATATTCCATGCACACATCTAACACACCTACCCAGAATGCCTCCTGTACATGTGCACATATGGTAGCTGTTAAATGCATGGCATCACAGTGGTAACCATGATGTGGTATTGGAAGGGTATGTCAGACAACTGCAAGATAACTAACATCTCGTCATTGCAGAATGTGTCCACAGGGAGTAACATAATGGTGGGAGACATGCCTACAGTAGGGACATGTTTGAAACATCACCCGTATACAGTGCAACACCAGTGTATATACCAGTAGTGCAATGGCAACTTTTGCAGAGTTACACTATGGCATAACGTATTACTGTGGTCCACATTATCAGCTTGGACTAGGCTGTAACATGTGGTGTTCAGTGTATGGGACACTGCAAACTGACACACATGTGTAGGCCTTACTTGTCAAGCATCTGCAAAAAGGCTGAAGGTGGGGGGGTGTCAGCATGACACACCAGTGCACTGCAGCAGGGATCCTAAGGATGCTAAGAATGGCTGTATCTGCACACAGTCAGGTTCAGGAACTGTGGCAGATGTAAACCTACCCCCACAGCAATAGTGATGGCAGTGTGTGAACACCAAAGGATGTGCACATGAGTAGACCTTGCAATCATGCAGATTAGGTGACATGTGTAGGGCAGACTGAACATACACTGGCAAATGCAGATGGCCCATGCTAGTATACCCCAGGAGTAGCGACTGCTGTAGTACACATAACAATAGGTGCAACAAACCATCATGATAAGGGTGTGCACACATATGCACACATGGAGTGTATGCATCGTTGTCAGCATCCAAACACCTAACACATTATATAGACACTGCATGTGAACGTACAGGACATATGTCACATATCGGGCTCATGTACTGTTAATATATGTGGTGATGTGCTCCCATGGCAGTTCAAGGAATAGTGCTTCATATCAGTAAGGTTGTGTACACTCCCTGTAGCCATGGTATGCTATGATAGTTGTCAGAGTAATAGTATTGGATTGGTCATACTTAGTCCACTGATGTTGAGAGCTGTAAACCAGACATCAGGCATTCACAAATGACATCTGCCCACATATCATCCCAGGTATGTGTTGCTGAAAAACATAGGGGCTTTGAGCATCAAAGCTGACATAACTGACACAGTACTACACATTCAGCAATGGGTTGTAACCTATGAGGTGTGGTGCACAGTACAAGGCAGGGTGCAGAACAGGTGCACAGCAATACCGTGTACATGGGTGCAGTGGTATCCAGGGGAAGGGGCATCACCTAGTAACACAGCACATGCATTACACACATGTATACTGTTGCTAGCATGGATTGACTATAGCTGGACTGCATTCTGTTGTGTACCATATGTTATGCATGTTGACAGATGGGTAATAGGAGGACTGTGTGTATTATCATTGTGCAACCTCACCTGTGTGTGTGTTTGTGTGTGTGTGTGTGTGTGTGTGTGTGTGTGTGTGTGTGTGTGTGTGTGTGTGTGTGTGTGAGTGTATATGTGTGTATCTTGGTGGGTGGTTAGTTTGTCTGTAGGGTCACCCTGGTGAAGTGGAGGGAGGTTGATGCATGTAGGATACGTGTATACATGTGTGTGTTTGTGTGGGTGTCCATGTATGCACATGCGTGATTGTAGGGTTGTTCATACAGCAGTACTTCCCTTTGGGATCAAGCAGTACGTGGACATGGACTGACACATGACACACCAGGAATACTTTTCTTGTATGTTATCACAGGACAGCTGATAGTATAATAAGGACTGTAGTATGGAACAGACATTGGGAGGGAAGGTAGACACCAGGTATACCCTTAATATCACATTCAGCAGAGAGGTGACTGACAACCCACCTATGCAGCACTACAGATGCAATGGGGAATTACTAGAGAATACCAGAAAGTGTATCCTTATATTACAGTTGTCACATGATAGGCTGATTGAGCAGCATATCTGGCATGTACTGAGCAATACATACACATGACACTCCAGTGTGTGATATTATGGAGTGAACATAGTAGCCCCTCACATATAGGGGCCATGCTCATGATGTCCAGAAATACACAGGATGAACACTGAATGACAGCAGTAAGGCCATGTAAAACCACTCCACTCAGGTCAGGGAGTTAATGGAGTAATAGGTCATATGTTGTTATCACTTGTCAAGGCATTTAGAGGAATGATACATTAATGAGTGGTATTAATGAGTGTATGTTACCAAGTGTGATGCAGGATGGAGAACACATGGGAATATATGTGAAACTGTCTGTAAAGTCATGGACAGGTAAGTATTAAGGTGGTGTGTGTGTGTGTGTGTGTGTGTGTGTGTGTGTGTGTGTGTGTGTGTGTGTGTGTGTGTGTGTGTGTGTGTGTGTGTGTGTGTACTGTTATGAAATGCTGTACAGGTCTTACAGTGCATTTATTGTTTTCCCCCACAGGTGGCAAGGTGGTTCAGGGTCCCTCCTGCATGCAGTCTGATGTCAGTGTCCATACAGACACTGAAGATGATGATAGTACTGTTGAGGCACAGGTGGGGTTTTCAGGGGCTGAAACAACAACATCATTTGACATCCTCCTTTTAGCCACCCCAACCCCGCACACAGTTTCGGTGCCTATACATAACCCATCACCAGTGGCCATAGTGGAGGGACAGCTGGCATTTGGTAGAAGTGCACAGGAGAGTGTGGTAACCATGCCTACTGTATCTGGTCACAGCAGGCATAGCCAGATGTCCAGCAGGGCACCACATAGGCAGATCTCCCATGGTGCTTGTGGTAGGGCCACTGGTCATCATGCCCCTGGCAGACGCACCACAACTGGTATCACCAGGTGCATGTTTCAGGCTGTCATGGCAGCGCAGGCATGTATGGAATGTTACACCAGACAGGGCCTGAGGCTGCAGAGGGCTGCTCTCACATCTGCAAGCGACAACTTCCGTGAACTGTCTGGTGCCATCCGTGCTTATACCAAGCTCATGGATAGATGGTCTGGTTAGATGATGGCCCTCATCGACCGTGGTATGTCTGTGCTTGAACGTGTGGTGGGAGTGCGGTGATGGCCGTGTGGACATAGGCCAGCAATGCCAACAGCTGGCAGTCAACATGGACATGCTAGGACACCAAGGGGCTCTAGTAGTGGCAGTACCAGCCCCAGCACTGTGGGGGTGTGTGCTGTCCACACCACACCACACCACAGCAGACCACAAGGATGAGGCCCTGGCCAGTCCCAGGAGGGACCTGGTTCCAGTGGACATCTGTCACCATCAGGGGAAAGTAGCACATCGAGGCCTGTACCTGGACATGCCCATGGAACCCGTGGCAGGCACAGTCCATGTGTGAGAGTGGCATGCATCAGCCAATCCTCTGGGTGCCTCCTACACATGGTCACTGAGGTGATCAAGTTGGCATGTATGTAACATTGTTAGGGTCTGTGATGGAAACCTGTACACAAGCATGTTCTGCTGACTGTTGTAGTGTAGTGGAGGTACTCATGGCATGTGGTGCATACAGGGTGTTGTCCATATATGTGCCAGTTCTTACACAGCTGGGCAGACATGTAAGTGTTAATCAAGCATAGGTTGCCTGTACATATACCAGCTGAATACCTGCCATCTGCAAATTTGTACAGGGACTGACAGTCATCAGCTTGGCAAGTAGCTATGCAGTAGGATGAATGTGTTGACAGATAGATGTTTGATAACAATATGTATGCCATAACTACATGTTGGAAGCCCTCCCTAACGTGCTGTACAGCCAGTAGTCTACAGTTACATTCCACATGTCAGATCATTATTCAATAGGGGATATATACTGTGACACAGCTCACATACCATGGATAAAACAGGGAAGCCTCAGAGTCCAGCTATGCCTGCAGGTGTGCCTGTTGTCATTACTGCTTTTAGCACTCTACTCTTGTCTGGGACAGCACTGTCAACAGTAATACTGCCATGATACACTACATGCCAGTGTGACAGCCCATACCCTGGGCTACTACCCCTATATGTAACACATTCACATGGATAACAGTGCTGTACAGGCCTCATATATGTCTATGTCCCAGACATGACAATCACACCCCTTGCTTTTGTAATGACAGCACATTGGCGCATATATTGTACATGGCATTACATACACTTATTACAGATGTCATTACCTTTCTATGTCATCAGACTGGGTGGTGTGAACTGGTTAGCAGGGCTAAGCCATGCTTAGCAGTTATCAATATTACTCCAATATAATAGCTAAGCTGATTTGCGCACTGGTAAGCGAAGCCTACACTGTGTATGCGCCCATACGTTTACCTGTAGCTTAGCAGTGCTTACCATCATGCAAACGCACTTACAGCTATACAAAACTGCCTTAACCACTCTGTATCTGACAGCCCTTGTTCTGCCCAGCAACAAAATGAACAGCGCTTGCAGGTCTTAAATCCAGGACCCTGTACACTATAGTCACAACATTTATCCACTACGCCATGACCACTGTGAAGACAGCGGTTGTTTTTCCAGTATATCTGTCAATACACATATTGATTAGTATTAAACAATTGCCTTTACTTCCACAATTGTGCAGTACTTGTTATTAATATGACTGTTGCATCACATATGTTGTTTTATCATAATGTACACATATCAGATACATACGATGAGATACATCTGGGAGGGTATACACAACCGTGAGGTTTACACATGACAGGAATATGGATATATACATATAATACGTTGATATATGTCTGCATGTACATACATATGTATATTCATACATATGTCTGTATACACATCTGTATAGTGCATCATGTATATGGCCATGTGTAGATCTCTTTGTATATATATATATATATATATATATATATATATATATATATATATATATATATATATATATGTAGCAATATATGTATGCACATCCTATGTGTACAGATATGCCTATTTATGTAGATATATATGTAGATATCTATAACTATATGTGCATACATATCTATTCTGATATACCTATTACTGTCAATATATATGTAGATATCCATAAGTATATGTGCATATGTATCTCTATCTGTATATGTGTAGACATATATTACTGTGTATATGTAGATATCTGAGTGTTTAAATGTTTATATATATATATATATATATATATATATATATATATATATATATATATGTGTGTGTGTTTGTACATATAATATACATATCCATCTATGTATGTCAATATGTATATGTGTATATAGCTATATAGATATATGGATAATTATATATACATATATGTTCACCATATGTCCAGAATATGGAGTGGAGTCCTACCTCAGCCCTAATAGTCCCAACCTCTTAGTGCAAGGGGATGTCAGGTATGTATTGCAGGTATATATGTAGACTGTTGCTACTGTAATAGGGGTTGACCTAACAGACATGTTGTGTGTGGGAGGTCACATCTGCTTGAAACATGTGCGCCATTGGCTACTGACAGTCATCCTAAGGACATCATAGTACAGTACCACTGCTAGCATAGTAATGATCCTGTGGAATACAGCAGAGATATGGCCAATAAATGTGGACAGTCTGACACACTCTGGTCAGTCCAGAGGTACACACAGAACCCCTTAGTGTAAACCATGTGGACCAAGCCTGACAATGTGGATGTTAACAGCCATGTAGATGGGTATATCAAGTAAATACTGGTATACATTTGCCCCCATAGGTTATGCATTCACACACCCCTGTCTGTCCTGACACATAATAACTAATAGTAGCATGGTCACATACTACCCACAGGTTAGTGACATACATCTATACAGCATCCCACTGCTTTGTCAGAAATACATGACTGTTATGGTGGCCCAGGCAGCAGTACATCTGGCAAGTATCTGGACATAATATCACACTGGGTAAGTACACTAAGCTGCTAGGCATGTAACAAAGCACTGTGCAGCCTACAGGCAGCCTGCCACAACACTGACCAACATTTCTTATGGGGGAATACACATGCACCTGCATATATAGCAGGCTCTACAGGCATGCCACAGCACAAAGTAACAGACACCTGTGTGAAAGTGCATAACCACAACCAATGTGAACACAGCCACAGCCACATATCGTAAGCTAGCTTAATATTACAGTATATGTACTATCTGATCAATCCCATCCTCACATGTGCCACTCACACACTAACCCTACATATACTGGGCCACTACACAGTGTGGTCTGATGCCTGTCTGTGGTATGGGACATGTGTGTGTTTGTTCCTACAAACATATAAGCCAATAGGGTAACATACACTGGAGCAGCATGTAACATCAGATGGAACAGGACCGAGAACAATGACATCTACCACAGTCTGTACACAGGCCAAGGTACAGCTTCACAATACACACACTGTCGACAATCACCATAAGTACACAGACCTCAGTACTGTACACACAACAAGAGAATGCCCAGGTTATGTCCTCAAATATAACCCCTACGATACATAACGTGTAGCAGTCTGATATTTCACTGGCTTGTTATCAGATATGATGTGAATAAATAATGGTTTACAGAACATATGCACTTCTTACTGCATGACATATGTACAAAGGTTGACAGAGTTGTAGCTGGAAGCATAAACAGAAGGCCAATATTGACATGTTGCTGTGATAACCTCATACATTTACTGCTGTCACAGGGTTTGTTATGACATATGTCCTACGAGGGATATGAAGTCATTAACTCTCATGGCTGTCACTATGTACTGACTGCAATCCTCAGACTATGCTTCAGCAGTTCTCAAATAGGTGCTCTGTGGGTAACACAAGAAACAAAAGGCACCACACACTGCCCAGCCTGCAGATGACCCTACAGATGGGGGTTTCCTCAAAAACATAGCACCTGTCATGACAGGTATTAAAACATGTAGCCCAGCCATATGCGCACACACACCCTTTTAAACCGACATTACTCCAACTGCAGAATAGCAACACTTACATTCTGTAGTCATGTCAGGCACATCCCCCTCCTGTGTGTTGACCTGTTTCCACAGTGCATGTTGTTAGAGGTAAATCCCCAATCCATCTGTGATGCTGTTTGCCAAACACCAGATCTAGGTCCTGCTCACAGTGAATGAAAAGGCCCAACACCAACATGATGTTCCTAGATATTGGAATGTGTTTCCTTGCAATTTACTCTGGGAATGTTACCACATGCAATAAGCTAGAGGAGGGCTGCATTTCATGCAGAGGCCATCTGCTGATCATGAGCATCACTTACAAAACACATGCTGCTGCTTAAGCAAAGCAGGTCTAGTTTTCCACATCCACCAAAGAGAGAGTGTGAGAGGCACGCAGAGACAAAGTAAGTCAGGGAGGGGGTGGGAGAGTAAAACCTAAGCATGTTTGTGTCACACACCTACCAGTATAGGGTATCAAACCCCTGACAGATTATGTATTGCTATCACATGTCTATGCAGTTATTGCATGCGCCACATAGCTTACATGTTGAGGAATTGTCCAAATGTATATGTGATGATGAGTGACATCTGCACCAGTGATATTGTAGCGATATGGTAGGTGTAGTACACATGCCTGTCCACATGAACAGGTGTCAGCGTCAACACAGCCACACTCTCTCAGGGACTCACACACATTGACACACATGGCAGGGTCAGATGGTAAGAAATACACTTCCTAATTAGAACTCCTACCTAACTAGTTGATTACACTACAGCATTACAAATTTATAGGACACGTCACAGAGATTACTGGAGTACTCCTTCCCAAAGGTGTATTTCACTGGGTACGAGATCAGTAGGCTTGCCAAAAAGGTCATTGGAGGTTGTAGTGACTGTGAATGGCCTCAAAAGCATTGCTCCCTACACAGACAAATAAACACACACACACATCCACACTTGTCATGTGTGGGAATAGAACCCTACCAAAGCACTATATCATACTACAGCATCACGCTGTTATAGGATGCACCACATAGATTACTAGGCTACTTCTTTCCCAAAGGTGTATTTTACAGTGAATGACATCAGCAGGCTTGCCAAAGTAGGGCATTTGAATTGTAATGACTGTGACTAGCCTAAAAAGCATTGCCCCCTACACAGACAGAGAGACACACACACACACACACACACACACACACACACACACACACACACACACACACACACACACACACACACACACACACACAGGTGCCATGTCTGGAATTAGAACTCCTACCTAATTAGTTTGTCACACTACAGCATTAAGCAGTTAAAGGACACACAACAGAGATTACTGGGTTACTCCTTTCCCAAAGATGTATTTCACAGTGAATGACATCAGCAGGCTTGCCAAAGTAGGGCATTTGAATTGTAGTGAGTGTGACTAGCCTATAAAACATTGCTCTCTACACAGACAAAGAAGCACACACACAAACCTCCACACTTGCCATGTGTGGGGATAGAACCCCTACCAAAGTACTATATCACACTACAGCATTACTCTGTTATAGGATGCACCACAGAGATTAATGGGCTACTTCTTTCCCAAAGGTGTATTTTCACAGTGAATGACATCAGCAGGCTTGCCAAAGTAGGGCATTTGAATTGCATTGAGTGTGACTAGCCTAAAAAGCATAGGTTCCTATAAAAACATGCACACTGGCCATGTGTGGGAATAAAATCCCTACCAAAGTACTATATCACACTACAGCATTACACCATGTGTAGTACTGGCTACTATGGTGACACCAGTATTTGTTACAGATCTTATGCTCCCACTATAAGTGTCTACTATCTGCTGGCATTCCATTCAGCCACCTGATTCCCTTGCATGCTCACATTCATACCATAGATACAGGTAACAACACATACTACTGCATTCGGCAATTGGTAAGAAAGGTGACTTACCTTGTGGGTGTGCCAGTGTTGAGGATGGTGCTGGAGGGCTGCCTATGTCGGATGCACAAAGTACATTCCCTACACATGGTTGAGCACAGGTAGTGTCATGTTTGGCATCCATTTTACTGTATGTGCGAGTCAGAGAGAGGTGTCATTCCCTGGCTCCCTCTTGTGTCAGTGTATGTGCTATGCATTGCCTCTTTGCCAAGGCCAGAGCATACTGGGTACGTCTCTTCTACCTATTGGAGCAGGCTCAGGTTGGTCCTCCCCTGAGTCACTCTGTGCCTATGCAGGCCTTGAAAATGGTGGGGGGGGGCTGCATGGCCCTGCCCCATGCTGTTCCTGCTGCAGCTGTTTCTACAGGATCTTATTCTGTAGCATGGCACATATGATGACAATTTGACTACATGTAGCTGGTGAGCACTGTGAGCATCTCAAACACACACTCTATTATAATTCTGGTCTGTCCGTATGCCTCATTTTGGAGTTCTTGTTCGGGTGTGTGGGCATTTCTGATGGGTGTCATCAGCCACGGCTCCAGTGAGTAACCAGCATCCCCCACTAGGTGACCATAAGGGATGTCCCCATTGGCAAATCTGTGGTACAGCTGCATCAGATGCCAGATGTGGGAATCATGATAGCTTCCAGGGCAGCCAGCACACTATTTGGTGGAAGAGATGCATATTGCTGGCCAATGCCTCCCGGGTGTTGGGGAAATATACGTGCTCACTGGCATGTGCTGACATGGCATCCAGGAAGTGATGGAGTACCCTAGATGCTGATGCCTGTGAGATCTCCATGATATCCCCAGATGGCCTTTGGAAAGTACCTGTGGCTAGTATTCTTAAGCCTACACATACCTTGGTATCCACTAGGGTTGATTGCCCTCTGTTAGTTCTGTGTGTGAGGTGTGGCTGGCACAGCTCAACAATTTGCTGTAGGAGGCCCCTGTCCACCCTATAGGGCTCCATTATCTCCAGCTCATGTAGCCCCTAGTAGGTTACCCTGGGTCTGTTCACTCTTCTCCGTCTCCTCACTGTGGGTTGGTTAATAGCATTCTCATCCTCACTACCCTCAGCCTCTTCCACATGTTGTTGTATGATAGCTATTGCAACCCCTATCATTTTGTTGGTTTTGTTTGTTAAAATTCCTCCGCTTGTATACACTGGTGGTGTAGAGTATGTGGAAAAAACAGAGGGAAAGTTGTTTGCATAGTTTATATTAGTGTTCTTGGCTGGGCTGCTGCCTGTGTAATTGGCTGATTCTGATACATTTCACCTGCCAGCTATGCTAGTTCTCCTTGATTACCTTCCTACTACTGTTTTCCCTTCCCATTCCCTTCCTGTTTACACCCAGGGGTGCGCTGCACAAACACATTGCTCAAATGTGCACAGAGCTACTATTTCCTGGTTTACTTTTTTTTTCTTTAAAATCCGGTGTGCGGTGCGCACACCTGCTTAAACAATGCAAAGAGTGCTAGGCAGCCTCAGAGACACACACCCTTTCTTAGCTCTGCTAAGCTAAGGGCAAACCCAAGCCACAGGGCTCTAATCCACTTACAGTATGCCTGACACCCCCCCCTATGATGTCAGCTAACTCCTAGGCTTGCACCACACTATTCCTGCTCTTACACTGTTGGGTGCTGACTAGCATGCAGTGGAGATCTGGGATTCAGTATCATTCCTCCTCATTTGCACAGGATTGCCTAGTGATGTATAGTTACACGTCCCACACTGAGCCTCCCCCCTTAGTAATCACTATTCACTGGCCATGTTGTCTTCTGCCTGCCATTGAGTATAATGGCAAAATAGTGATTTTGGTTAGAATGCTTATTTTAGGTTTCTTTTTTTATTTTTCGCCCGATCCCGTTTGCATGCCGCTGCCCTATGCTTAGACAACCAAGATAGGCTAAAAAAATAAAAGTTCATTTTTTTTTATTTTTGCAACTGTTTTCTGTGCCAGTGGCCTTATATTTGGCCATTGGCATGCTTTCTACATAATATCCACCCTTTATTTGGAGCTGTCATGGCTCCGTTTTGTAGTTTGAAGAAATGTACTTGGTTACTGGCCGAGTACATTTCTGCAGATTACACTAATCCTGCACGGCTGGCTTCCAGCTTCCTGGATAGCAAATTCACCTCATTTGCATGGATTTCACCTGCAAATGGGGTAATTGCATACAATGGCTGAGTCCGTGCAGGATTAGTGCAGGAGCGCTCGTGCACATCCCTACAGCTTATTCCTGGATCTCACAGAAGACATATTGCCTGTTGGAGCTCCTGCACTAGTCCTGCACACCGTGCAGGGCTTGCTGAATCTAGGGACATGAGTCTTTAAGATAAAAGTCACTAGCTTAAATAAGGGAATTTAAAAGCTGATCTAGATAATAAGAAATGCTGACCATTTTGTTTAGGTGCAGAAACAATGGGTCTGTGGGGTGGATTTCTGGTATCTTTATGGATCTGGATTTATACCAAAAATCATACCTATTTCTGGTACATCTATCATTAAACATTCAAATAAATCAAAATCAATGTATTTGTTATTAAATAACTCAAATAAATATGAATCAACTTTATTAAAACAATTCCAGACAACAGACTTGTCAACTTTTTGATAATGAGCAGAATCACAATGCAAATTTATTAATTTCTTTACAGTAATCTTCTTCTTCCAATATTCCATTCCAGATCCCTTGTCATTTTTCATATATCTTATTATTGCAAAGATTGTTTAAAGCTGACTGTTCCTGTTTATTTAAGTTAAACATCTTTTTAACAGGTTTATTCCTTAATAAAATATCAGATTCTCTTTCACAAGATAAACTAAAAGTCTTTAAAGGGTTGTGAAATGGCAGATTAAAAGTACTGGGTTTCTTAACTTCAGAGTTGGAACAAGTGATATTAACATCTTAACATTGTTAACATATTAACATTGTGTAGCACTTGTTCTCAGACTTATGTAGGAAAAAGCTACAGGAAATTGAGAATGAGAATTTGTGAACATAATACTGCCATTAAAAAGGCTGACTCAAAGAATTCTTTAGTGAAACATAGTTTGAATTGTACTGGGTTTAGAAAATATCATTTTTATGTGCTTGAACAAGTTAATTCATTCAGTTTTGTGACTGGTTGTAATAAAGTAGTGGATGTACATGAGTTATTCTCGCAAATTATGCTCAGATCAGATAGTTTTCCAGGGCTCAATGAAATGATTAATGTCAAATGCTTACTTAAATACCGAAGTGCATACGGTATTTCAAATACGTATAAAGAACTTTAAATTTATATACAGAATTTAATATAGACAGTTATTTAAATATTTAAAAATGTAAAAAAATTTTTATATTTCTTAAACTGTTTAAACCGGGCATTTAAGAACGTTGTATTATAAATTTTTTATGAATGAAATTGATTACAGGAAGTGATGTCACTTTTGTTTTTAGGTAGGATGTTTTTATTCTTGATCTCATTAGTTTATTTGTGTTTTGGCAGTAATGCATTTAGCATTTATATAAGATACATTACTATTGTTTATTTGTTCTGAATAAGTTCCAGTGATAAATAAAAAGAACAAAAGCACTAAATCTTCAATACATAGGACAAAAATTATTAAAATTAATTTCTATTTAATAAGCTTGAACTCATTAAATATTTTTTTTCACTATACAGTTGTTTTATTTGACAATGTATTTAAATAGGCTTTGTATAGTCTTGACAGCCAAAGTAGCTGAACAGAGCAGTTTGGCTTCTTATATTGAGATGATAATGAAAATTAACAAACTAACAATTAAAAGTTTATAGTTCATTTCTTAATTTTGCTCATTGTAATGTTTAGTGGCTGGGATAAAAACAAATATTCAGTAGTCCACATATTTGTCTAATATTGTTTAATAAATGTCACTATGCCAGTCACTCTATAATGCTGAAAAAATAAATAAGTAAACATGGTACCTCTACTTAAGCAAGTCCCATCACAGATCTGCTCCAAGGGTATATGCCACACTACTACATCTAAACAGTTCACTTATCAGTGTTTCATGTGACATTTTACAAATAATGAAAGCCCTATGTTAAATGGGGGGACTATATCACATAGTCGAAGTTATGTAACTTCGAACACCTAATGGTCGAACAATTTTGTTCGGAGTTACATAATTTCAACTACCTAAAAACAAAACAAAACAAAAAAAACACAACGGACAACAAAATAAACTGTTGTAAGCAGGGGGGCAAGCCCCCCTGCACCCCACACCCCCACTACTTAAATATACCAACTCCGAGATCGCACCACTTTGAAGTGAATGGAAACCTCCACCAATAGAGATTTCCATTCACACGCTCGAATTTTACAAATTCGAACATATGGTCTCAACCATATGTGGGTTCGAACTTGTAAAAGTTCAGTGACATGATAGGGACCCTTAAATGGGCAGTGTGGCTCGTCAATGTATTAAACACAGGTAGACAAGAAGCTGAGATAGGCTGTTTAATCTTTACATAGTTGTAACACATTAGTAAATCTTCCCTATTTGTCACCTAAGTATGCATGAGAAGGCTGCAGAGTCAACATTTTCATAACATTCCTCTTTCTTCTTTATCGTTGTAACATTCTATCCCACGTCATCTTGTAGAGTTCAAAATTCAGTTGGGACTCCCTGATGTTTCATAGCTTGATGGAAAAACACTACAAATGTTTCTACTTCAATTTATAGCTTGCAACTTCTCCAGAGTGTTTAACAAGTGAAAGTTTTATTTCAAGTGGGAAAACAAATGCAAGGTTATGTTTAAAGGGAACAGGAAGCTCATGACTGCTTCATGCCATTTACGCTTTCTCTTTAAAAAAAAAAAAACACTTCTAACAAGAATGATGTACAGAATAACAAAAATCTCATATTAAATATGACCAGCGCTACAACACCAGACCAAAGAAATACATATAGCATCCTCCAACCATCAGGATTACCTTCCAAAACATTACCAGTAAGAAAGAAAAAGGGGAATAAGGGAGAAAAGGAAAAAAAAACAACTAAAGTTGGAACTGAGGAAAAAGTATAAAGGCATATGCATATACACACACATAACCAGACACACACACATGCGCACACACACACACACACACACACACACACACACACACACACACACACACACACACACACACACACACACACACACTTATCCAAATGCATACATGCACATATATACATATAAATACCCAGACTCACACATTCATATAACATCATGCATTATCTAAAAACATCTGTTTAATCATATATAAGATTACATTCAGTCATCTGGAAAGCCAAAAAGTATCAGACTCCCCATATTACTTTAAAGCATGTAACAAGCCACCCAAATATAACAATATAAGTAAAGTAAGCCAACAATAATATGTCCTCTGTCTCTCTATTAATACAGAGTAAGAAGAAGAAGAAGAGGAAAGAAGGGAAAGAGAGAAAACAAAAGAAGAAGAAGAAATAAAAAGGAAATAGAATTTCAGCTTTAATGTTTGATTTCTTTACAGATTTTATTAAAGGAATACAATCTTTTCTCTAAGAAATCACTGATGAAGTGCAATCATCAAAACAAATGCTTTTACCATTTATTTTTATTGGTGGATTTGACCAAGCTGTTTTTAATACCAACCCCAGGATTCATGAAATGATTGTTTCCATGCAGGAGCAGTGTAACCACTCCTGCATGGAATATGGCCGCTGAGCGATCCAGGAATGAGCAGTTTTGACATGCACGAGTGTCCCTACATTGTTCCTGCACGGAAATCCATGCGGGATGCTAATTACCTCATTTGCTGGTGAAAACCATACAAATGAGTGGAATTAGCAATCCAGGAAGCAGGTAGGTAGCCATGCAATAACAGTGTAAGCTGCAGAAATGTATTTGGCTACTAGCCGAATACATTTCTGCAAAAATGAAAACGGAGGCATGACAGCTCCAATAAAAGCATGTACCCTAACCTGTAGGCATGCCAATGGCCAAATATATGGCCATTGGCATGTTAAAGTGTTTATTTTTTTTAAATAAAAGTTTATTATTGTTTGGCCATTCTCAGCCATTTAAGCATAGGGCAGCACCGCGCAAAAGGGATTATGGGGAAAATAAGAAAATTAATTTGAAAAGTCAATTTTAAGGGAAACCTGCATTTTGCCATTATACTCAATGGCAAGCACAATCAAAATAATGGCAGGGAACAGTGGTTTCTAAAGGGGAAGGCTCTTGTGTAGTGCAGTAATTACAGATTAAGGCAGTGGAGTATGTTAATGAGAGGACTTATACTGAATCACAAAATTCTTCTAAGTGTCCCACTGCACCTAACCGTGTAGGTGCTGTAACACCATCATGTAGGCAGGAGGAGCAACTAACATTAAAAGGTGGTCCATCATGCTTGCTGTAAGCACATTGGAGCTCCATTGCCTGGCTTTTGTGCTTAGCTAAGCACAGCTAAGCGAGGGTGTGTGTCTCAGCCTGTATACTCTTATTCCATGAACTGAGGAGCATGTTTGCACCCAGGGGAGGGCCATTTCTTGCTATTTACAATAGCTAAACAGATCTGCATGGCATGACTTGGCTTAAACAGGAAGGATATAGGGAAAAAAGGAAATAGCAGAACAAGGGAAATGCAGTACAAATCAGCAATATGGGACTCTGCAACTCACAATGGGCCATGCAAAACACACAATAATACAGCTGGCCGGTGGTTGCATAGCTGAAAATAGAAGGAGCTGTCAAAAAAAGAAATAAAGGGCAACAGCACTATGAAGGAGAAATGAAGTAGAAGTCACTAGTATGGGACTCTTGCAACTCACAATGGGCCATGCAAAGCACACAATAATACAGCTGGCAGGTGGCTGCATAGCTGAAAATGGGAGGAGATGTAAATAAAAAGTAATTAAAAAAAAAAGGGAAACAGCAGAAGAAAGGCAATCATGCACAAATTACCACTAATGCCTCAAACACTCACAGTGGCCAAAGCAAAGCCATGAGTAATATATGTGGCAGCTGGAATGTATCATAGTCAGCCAATCATACAGGCAGCATCTGCAGTGCAACAGTATAAAGTATGGAAACCCCTTACAGTCTGTTTTTTTCCCACAAACTCTGCACCATTGGTGTATGCATGCAGGGGAGTTTTAATTGGAAAAATGTTAAGGGCTGCCATTGCTTTGATCCATCAGTATGTGCTAGAGGCTGATGGCAGAGAGGAGGATAATGCTGACAACTGCCACAGACCAAGGAGGAGGAAAAGAGTGTTCAGACCCTGGGTAATCTAACAGGGGCTACATGATCTGGAGATAGTAGACTGCTACAGGGTGGACAGAGACATACTTCAGCAAATCACTGAGCTGTGCCGGCCTCAACTCAGAGCTAGAACCAACAGAGGGGAACACATCCCAGTGGATACCAAGGTATGTGTTGCTTAACAATTCTAGCTACAGGTACTTTTCAAAGACCTACTGAGGATATCATGGGGGTTTCACAGGCATCTGCATCCGGGGTAGTCCAACAGTTCCTTATTGTCATGCTATCACATGCCAGTGATCACATTTACTTCCCCAACATCTGTGATGAAAGGACAAGCAATATGTGCCTCTTCCATCATGTCGTGGAATACCTAGAGGTCCTGGGTGCCATAGACTGCACGGACATCCACATCAAAGCACCACCCAGTGAACAGGGTAGGGTCTACATAAACTGCAATGGCTTTTCCTCCATCAACTGCCAGGTTGTGTGCAATGCCCAAGGCATTATCGTGAATGTGTGTGCTGGCAACGCTGGAAGCTATCACAACTCCCACATCTGGCATTCATCACAGCTGTACCAGGCATTTGCCAGTGGGGGCATCCCATGTGGCCATCTAGTGGGGGATGCTGGCTATGCACTGGAGCCATGAATGATGACACCCATCAGAAATGCACACACATCCACAAAAGAATGCCATAAAGAGGCACACACACACGCACACACACACAAACCATGATCGTTATAGAGCATTTGTTTGGGATGCTCAAGTCATGGTTCTGCTGCCATGACATATCTGGTGGATCCTTGCAGTACTTTCCAGCCATATATGCACACATGTTCATAGTATGTGCCATGCTACACAATATGATGCAACAGAAACAGCTGCAGCAGTAACAGCAAAGGGAAGGACCACACAGCCCACCACCACCACTGCCAATGTCCCCACAGGTACAGAGGGACTCACAGGAGGAAGTCCCTGAGCCTGCTCCTGTAGGCAGATAGAGGTGTGCCCAGTATGCTCACACCTTGGCAAAGAGGCAATGCATAGCACACACACCGACACTGTAGGGACCCCAGCAACTGACACCGCTCCCTGACTTGCACACACAGTAAATGACACACACATCACATTACCTGTAACTTACCATGTATAGGCAGTGTACTGTGTACATCCAACATAGGTGGCCCTCAAGCACTGTCCTCATAACTGCTGCAAGCACAAGGTAAGTCAGTCTTCTTAACAATAAATGAATGGAATAGTATGTTCTGCTAGCATATCTATGGTAATGCTGCATGCATGCAAGGGAATGGAGTGGCCTACTGGGATAGCAGCACACAATTGACAGCTATGTTGGACACCAGGAAATGTCTGTCCATAATTGGCCTCTACACACTATGCCGTAGTACCCAAGCTGGCAAATCCCACTGCAGTATATGTGTGGGGACAACTAACTGGGGGGGTCATAGGTAACAGACATGGCTCTCAGGGTGGGGGTCCCATAACCACCCCTCACACCCACACAGAAAGTCAGCTGTAGAAAACCACAGAGAAATGTCTGGTAAAGGCACGCAAATGGTGGCAATGTTGAATTAACACCATACAGACTCACACAGTGATAGCACAGCAGGACCCGTAGTTGCAGTAAGGCTATGAAGGGTAAGAAGTCTGAAACTCAAATGTACACCAGTACAATCTGACCTGGGCTCATTACTGATATGCATCCAGTCCCCAAGACCGGGCACAATAGTATGGTAAATGGAACCAAAATGTAAAGCAAATATCAACATAGTTTGTGCAAATGTGTACAGTTGACAGGTGTTCCCCCCACATTTACCCACACAAATGTGGTAACACATATGTTTGCATGGAAATGCAGCATAACACACATTGGCAGGGCTGTACCAATACACATGAAAATATGTTGCCTGTCCACAATATGCAGGGGTCAATGAGCTATGTGTATGTGTGGTTAATATTGTCTGAATCTGGCCAGCACGTTCTCTTGGCAGTCGTCTTGTACTGCCCTAGGTACAGTGCTGCCTTTGACAGGGCCATGTGTGGATAACTGCAGTGCCAACTGTTATGCATGTGAGTGAGATCCACTGCTCTGCCACTGACATACCTGGAAGTCACAGTGCTATGTGGAATATACTGCACATATTAATGTCATCTTGAAGGATGTGTAGCAGAGGTGCCAAGGCTTTTGTGAATATAAGTGCTTTGTGGTAATGTTGCCAGTGGTCATTCTCAATAATCCCTTTTCTTATGTTTGCTTTTACAAATAATGGACATGCCTGCACAGTTGAATGCACTCTGTACCCACAGCCATAACTCCCAACTTCTGACAGCAAGATGTCTGGACAAGGACAGAAATAAAAGTGGAACAAAGGCACAATGATAGGCATGTTTTGTAAATATTGCCCTTACATACTGAGAAAGTTGGTAGGGTAAGGTGTTTGCAGTAGCAGGAATTGTCTGAAGGCTATGTATTCTGAAACAGTGATGTCTGTATTATTTTGTAACATCACACTTCAATTATATGTAACTAACTTTCCATAAAAACACATGTTTGTGTAGAAAGGATGAAACCTCTAGCCAAACCCCTGGACAATGTGTCAAAAAACGTACAGGTCACAGGTATGCACACACAAGGATATGACATCTCAGGTTAGAAATATACCACACAAGCAGGAGATCCCCAGCCAGGTTGCTGGACTGTTTACACAGCTGTGTGTCATTACTACACTGGCTGTAGTCGCACCTCACAAATGGCCTTGTTGGGCAATAATTTACATAGCTGCCCTCATAATATTGGTCTATGCATCATACAGCTAGTATTCCTCTGGTAAAGCACTGTGATGATCTAAGGATGTCTGGCACTAGGTAATGACACAATACATTGCAGTGTCAGACTACAGATATGTCATTAAAAATCTGCTAAACAAAAGAAGTACCCTGAGGAAAGTCCTCTGTACTCCTGAGAGGTATGGCTGTAGCACACAAAATGCTGGACTGGAGTACACCTATCTCTGGAATGGAGTCCCACCCTAACTATATAAGGTCACACTGGGCATGTTCCTACACTTAGAGAATCACAGGATATGTTGGAACCCACAGTGGAATATATGACTGTATTGTGTATATATGTCCCTGCATACAGACAGTTATGCACACCTTAACTGTCCCCCCACACACACACATCAGACAGGATTACCCTCAGCTGGCTGTAGGTGACCCATATGTGATATATCTGCATCTGTTGTGTGAGACACACACATATATATATATGGGCAACAGATAACATATATCAAGCATACACACTCATAGATGTGGGGAACTGAGAGACAGTGATACAGAGAGAGGCACAGGGGGACACAGACAGAGTGAGTCACACACATGGATACCCTGAATGGCATACAGTGATGTCCTGCTGTGGACAGTGGCATACCAGTTGTAAACAGCTGCATGTGCAAGCATAAAAGGTGAGCCTCATTTTGTAACAGTACTGAGATTGAGTTTACAATATTATATCACCTGCCTGTGTGTGTGTGTGTGTGTGTGTGTGTGTGTGTGTGTGTGTGTGTGTGTGTGTGTGTGTGTGTGTGTGTGTGTGTGCATGTGTGCGTGTGTGTGTGTCTCCATTGGCCCAAGTATTAGGAGACTCTTCCCACTCAGTACACTTCACATTGCCCTACTTCACAAGATCTGCTGCTTTCATTCACCTTAGATGTACCATTGGACACCGATCACCCCTATAATTTCTATAGTGCGTGCAATACTGCATAACACTATAGTACAAATAAGTAGATAAGTAGTGGCAGTTGTGTATGTGAGAGTAAGGGTGTGTGTGTTTGTAGGTGAAACAGTTTTAGGCCATTCCCACCCACAACACTTCCCAGTGCCCCAATTTATCAGGCCTGCTGATGTCATTCTCCTCATTGGCACCTTTGCCAGTTGTCAGCCCAGTAAGCTCCAAAGTGTGTGTGATAACTGTTTAACACTATAGTACAAATCACAAACTAGACAGGAGTTCAAATCTCAGATCTGGCAAATGAGTATGTGTGCAAGTTTGTAAGAAGTATTTTGATAAGTCTCCCACCCACTTCCCTACTCTATCATCCTACTGATGTCATTCCTCTTATTAGCACCTTTGGCTAGTTGTCAGCCCAGTAAGCTCTGTAGTGTTTGTGATAACTGCGTAACACAATAGTACAAGTCACTAGCTAGACAGGGGTTCTAATCACAGATTTGGCAAATGAGTGTGTGGGTGTCTAAGTGTGTGTGAGAGTGTGTATGTTTGTAGGGAGACATATTTTGATAAGTTTCCAACCCACTGGCATAGTTTATCAGTCCTGCTGATGTCATTCCCCTTATCAGCACCTTTGGCCAATTATCAGCCCAGTAAGCTCTGTAGTGCATGTGATAACTGTGTAACACTATAGTACAAATAACTACATAGGCAGGGGGTGCACTCTTAAATATGGCAAATGTGTGTGTGAAAGTTTGTAGGAGAAGTATCTTGATAAGTTTCCCACCCACTGGCATACTTTATCAGTCATGCTGATGTCATTCCACATATCAGCACTTTTGGCCAATTGTCAGTCCAGTAAGCTCTGCAGCTCATATGATAATTGTGTAATACTACAGTACAAACAATTAGATAAGCAGGGGTTCTACTCTCAGATCTGACAAATGTGTGTGTAGAAGTGAAAGTGTGTATGTTTGTAGGGAGAAGTATTTAGATAATTGTCCCACCCACTGGCCTACTTTATCAGTCATGACAATGTCAATCCCCTTATAGGTTCATAGGTGTGTACTAAGCTAATGACCCTGGAGCCATTATAAGCCTAGCCCATAGAAGTGCCCTGCCATTGTGCCACCTGACCTTAGTTCCCAGTGCCCCCATCAAGTAGAGCCACTGGAGTGATCCCTGGGGTAAACTTTCTATTACCCATCAACTCATCAAGATCTGTCTGGAACAGGGGCATCTAGGTGCTTTGCTTAACATGTATGGGAAGTCTATTCCAGGGAATGTGCAGTCTCTGGGTGAGGAACCTGTCCCTCAAGCATGTTGTGTTGATTGTGGTAATGAGGTTGAGGTCACTGTAGTGTGTGGTGCAGAGAGATTGGGATGTCTTTAGATGTATCATTTGTGAAAGAGCTGGGTCAGACATGGCTTTGCAAGTCAAGCATAGATCACCTGTAAGTAGGTAATATGCGACAGAGAATAGCTGGAGTCTTTTGAGTTTGTCTGTGTAGGACATGAGGTTAATGCCTAGGATCCTCATTTTGAGGTACGTCTGTGGCATCTCCAGCTGTTGCAGGTGTCTAGTGAGGTACATGCCAAATGGGCCATTATACTTGATTGGTGTAATGAGGGAAGAGTACACAGAGATGATGACCTCTTTCTTCCTGGATGCAACACCTTTGGTAATGAAATGTGCCACATAGAAGAATTTCCTGACCACAGTGGCAATGTGGTGGTAAAAGGAGAGGTTGCTATCAGCTTGTGTCCCCAGATCTCTTATAATGTCTACAGTGTTCAGTGGGTTCCCATCGATGTGGTACTTAGTGGGAACTGGGATTTTACCAAAGGGGCTGATGATGCATTTTGTGGTGTTAAGCTTCAGGCCATGGTTTCCACACCAGTCAGTGGTCTCAGTGAGGCCTTTCTGTAGGATGTCTGCATCACTTCTGGAATTAATGACGGCTCCCAGCTTGCAGTTGTGTGTGAACTTGGTCAGCCAGAGTTCCTTTGTGTTGGCCTGGACTCCTGAGAAGTAGATGCTGAACAGGAGAGTACTCAGGACTTATCTCTGTAGGAGTCCACTCATGACTGGTTGGCAGTCTGACTTGGAGCTTGCTACTTTCACATTGTGTGTTTTATCTGTGAGGCAATTTTCAACTCCCCTCATGATATAGAGGTCAATGCCTAGTTTGGTGGGTTCATCCATAATTCCTGACTGAGGAATGTTATCAAGAGCCTTGGCCAGATTGATGTAAGCTGTATGCCTTACTGTCATACACAGCTCTGGTGACTGTCTCAAAGACGTCAACCAGGTTGTGCAAGCATGATCTCTTTTTCACAAAACCAAACTGTGTGGGGTCCAGAGTTAGGAGATTACCTATATGTTTGTCGATCAGGTCCCTGATGATGTGCTCCATAGCTGTATATTTCAGACTTGTCAGGCTACTGGACTGATAATTCCCAGGGTCGGTAGTTGCCACACCTTTATGGAGAGGGATGACTGTAGCAATGCACCATTTTGGAAGGACAAAGCCTGAGATGAGGCTCTGACTGAACAGGGCCCACATATGTGGTGCCAGGTATCTTTGTAGTACATGCAGAATGCAGCCAGATATAATTTGGGACTTCATGGAACCTGTACTCTTGCCTATGGACAATGCAGGTGTAACCTGGGAGGCAGTAATTCTAGGTGCCTGGCATTCTTCTGGCATTCTGATTTCTGATTGTCCCCCTGGGGGGGAGAGAGGGGTAAAGCTGGCACTGAGTGTGCTGGTAAGAATGTTGGTAATATCTGTTTTGCATTGTGCAGTAACTCAGAGCACTTCTGGGTATTGGCGTGGAGGTTCTTGATATAACTACCAAAGGATTTGTGATTGTTGTCAGTGTCTGCTGCAATTCTGACATCATAGGTGTCTTTAGATGATTTCATGAGGGATCTCAAGTTGTTCTTGAGGCTAATAAGGGTGTTTTACCACTCATGGGGCTCCACCTTTTTCTGTAACAGTTTATTCCTTCTGTTGTACAGGTTATTAATGGCAGGGGACCACCAGATTGGGCCAGTGTTTGGAGGAGAATATCATGGTTCTGTTGGGTATGGCTAGTTCCATGCATTGATGTACATGTTTGTACAGTTCGATTGTGTATGATTTGGCAGTCATGCAGGTATTTTCCATTGGCATGGGTGCTGTGAAGTTAGCCACCTCTGTTCTTATGAGTCCAAAGTCAGCTTTGGAGAGGTTTTTCAAGGTGGTTACCTTTGCAGGGGATGTGGATGAGATGTGGATTTTCATGAAAATTACTCTATGTTGGATCTGACCAGGTAGTGACTAAATACTGTTATCAAGCAATGGTTCCATATGTTAGTAATCCACACAGGTCAAGGACATTGCTTCCTCTACTTGGTGTCAGAATGAGCTGGTCTAGGGCATTGGAACTGATGAATTCCAGGAAATGTTGGGCCAGTGTATTGGTGCTTGAGTATCTTACCCAGTTGATGGAGGGGTAGTTGAACTTTCCTAGTATGAGAGTGTTGTGTTGGACCTTGATAGAGTCCAGGGTTTTGAGGAATGTGGATTGAGAGTCTAAGGACATGGATGTGGACCTATAGCAGGCTATGACCTGGATTGCATTATTACCCAATGTCCATTGTACCTGAAGTATCTCAGATGCATTATGCTGGGATACTACTCTGGATGTGTGCCTATACATTATTAATATGGAGACACCACCGCCTTTGTAGTTGTGGTCCATGTCTTGGGGCTGACAGGTGTGGAATGAGTTATAGGCTGGTAGTGCAGGGGTGTTGTCTGCTGTTGTAAATCAAGTCTCAGTAACAGCACAAATGTCAATGTTCTCCATTTTGAGGAGTGCTTCGTGTGGCTCTCAGATTGCATATATGTATAGCTGTTACAGTGGTAATTTGATTTGGAACAACTACTAAAAAGGCACCATAGGTGTGGCAAGACACTTAACCAGTACCTGAAAATCCAGGGGTGACAGATGCAGGCCATCTCTTGCAAACCATCACAGTCTGTCAATCATGTCATCCCAAGCAGACAGATACTGGGTCCCATGAGAGTGACACCAGACACTTAAGCCAAATGTTGAAGTCAATCATTTGTTGTTTGTACTGCGGTATCATTCTGGGTGACAGTAGTATACTGCTCAGGGTTACTGTCATACCTGCCTGGCCCACATAATATGAGAACTCCACCATGTCTCTTTTCATATAGTCCATGGAGGTGCATCTCAGGTCATTCACACACACATGGACAATGACAGAGTGATACTTGTAGTTGTTGTGGAGTGACCTGACTGGGTTTGTTATGTGTTGGATTCTGGTACCTGATAGACAGCTGACTGTTACCACCTCCATGTTCAACCTAGTGAGTGGGACATCTGTGTGCCTCACTATTGAGTCACCTATGATTACTGTCTCAGACAAGGTGGTTAGCCTTTGGGGCTTAGGTTGAGGGGCACATTGTGTAGGTGAGATATGTGTCCTGTGGTTTGTGCTGTGTTGTGGTGGTTGAGTGGGTGCATGTCTTGGTGGTCTCCGCTGTTTGGGTATATGTCTATTGAGTGCTTCTGTGAAGGTGGGTGTGTGGTTATTGTTTGTATGTCAGAGCTGTGATAGTGGGTGTTCTGGATGGGTATGTGTTCCATGTGGTGTGTTGCACATGTTGACCTTTCTCCACTTGACCAGCTGGTCCAGTCTTCACTGGAGAGTGCATATCTTCCAATTCGGTGATATAGGGGTATCGCTCACAAGTCTGAGTGTTGGGAGTTCAAAGGAGAGGGATGTCTGTGTATATGAGGCAGTTGTAACAGTGCCTCAGAATGCTGAAGTGCACTAGATTAATGGGCAAAAGCACAGAGAGCTGCACTTTAATCGTGCCAGGAGGGGTGGTCATAACTATTAACTACTGGGGCTAATTCCATGCGGAATGACTACTGCTGATGGCTGACAGGTGTGCTAGAATAATTGATAAACAGTCTGCTGAAGTACAAAGCTATTAGGCTATTTGAAGTGCAGGAGAGAAAGAACTAGCAAGATCTAGGGGAAAACTGAAGGCAGACTTTCTGGCACCTGTAACAGTTTACCTCAGCTGTACAGTTATCAGCACCTTTGGCCAGTTGTCAGCCCAGTAAGCTTTGTAGTGCATACGATAATTGTGTAACACTATAGTACAAATAACTAGATAGGTAGGGGCTCTAATCTCAATACTGGCAAGTGTGTGTGTTTGTGTGAGCATCAAATACTGTGTGTGTTATACCATTTTGAGTTGTGTACCACCCTGTAAACTTCTCATCATCCTATTTTACTAGCCTGCTGATGATGTCATTCACCTTAGAAGTACCTTGGGGTAAATAAAATCATGTAAGATCTGTGGCGCATCTGATAACTGTGTAACACTATAGTAGAAATAACTAGATAGGTAAGGGTTCTAATCTCACTACTGGCAAGTGCTTGTGTAAGAATCATATACTGTGTGTTTTATACCATTTTGAGTTGTGTACCGCCCTGTAAACTTCCCATCACCATACTTTACTAGGCCTGCTGATGTCATTCACCTTAGAAGTACCTTGGGACTAGGGGAAATCAAGTAAGGTCTGTGGTGCATCTGGTAACTGCATAACACTATAGTAGAAATAACTAGATAGGTATGGGTTCTAACACCATTTTTATTTGTGTACCATCCATGCCTTTTTACCACCTCCTGATGGCATTACTTTATATAGTGTGGCAATGGCATCTGCCTCACATGCAGCATGTTAAAACATTGTGCACGCCATACAAGTCCTGTGTACAGATGCCTATGGAATATCCAGATGTTTGCAACCTATATGTGATATGTGCCCCTTAATGCCTATGTATGTGATATTGTTGCCAAATTGGCCACAGTGAGTGTAGTAACACATATGTCAGCATCAGGCATCATACCTGACTGAAACATCATGCTGATACAACATCTGCTGCACTATCACTTGTCCAGGCCTGTAGGAGCAATACATGACTCCACACCCTATTTCTGGTGGGTTATCTCACTATCCACGAAGGCATTCAGAACATTACGTGTTGTAAGAGGTAGTGTGCTACGTCCCATGCATAAAATCTATGTGGGGCATGTCATGTGTATGTAGTAGTACAGTACATCAAGGTGGAAATGTAGGTTTACTAATCTGTCTATTAGGTTCATAGGTTCATAGGTTGGTACTAGGCTATCGGCCCTAGGGCCTATACAAGCCTAGCCATAACAATTCCCTGGCTATTTCTTCCCACACTATTTACTTCCCTGGATCCCTGTGTAGCAGGATGATTGATGTGATCCCTGGGGTGAATTTCCTATCTTCCATCCAATCATCAAGGTTCATTTTGAATTGGGCCAAAGAAGCACTCTGCTTGACATGTATGGGCAGTCTATACCAGAGTCTGGGGAGTCTCTGGGTCAGGAACCTATCCCTATGCTAGCTTTGTTTATGTTACTGTGTGCACATCCCCTGTGTCAGTCCTTACTGTGTGTATGCAAATGATATATCATCTTGTCTTCCTGTTCCACATGGTGAACTCAGGAATACATACCACAAACCTGTCATACACGGTATCAGGCATTCCCTCATCAATTGCAACAGGGTTGAGTGTATGGGAAAGACATGGGAGGGCCAACAGGTGTTGACAAGTGAATCTGTTGCAGTTAATGTAATGGCTATGCTTGTGAGAGACCTGCTGACAGTACAGCAGTAACCTGTTCTGTGTGCATGAGCCTGTGGTACTACACAACACTGAGCTGACATGTTGGAAGGCTACCTGTCTGTGATAAGGGTTATGTATGCAAGTTCACGCTGTCTGACAACAGTGTCCCTCACACACTGTTGCATGCATACACACCTGGTACATGTACATACAAAGCTGTACCTTGCCTATGACATGGTCAGTGTATTCCTACTCTGCCATACTCCATATTGGGAATGTATGCAGGGCCACAGCCTGCAGACACACAAACACTTGGAGCACAAACAGAATACAGCATGTCAGACTACATTCAGTCAGTGGTACTAACAGCAATAATGCATCCTGGCTAATAAGGTACATACTCCTGTATGTGTACCCATAACAAATGCAAGCAGATAGCACCTTGCATAGTATTACATAGCTACACTGTACTATATTCACCCTGTGCATCAGACCCATATTAGCCTGTCCCTACATCAATGGTATGGATGACAAGGATGTGGCACAGGTATCATAATATGCACAGGGTGTGGTGTGGGTTTGTCAGAGGCTTAGGCTGGTCCATACAGTTGACATCATGTGTGTGTGTTTGGAGGGGAATCCAACATATGGGCTGTGCAGAGGTGCTGTGTGTGTCTGGAGGTGACCTGCCTGTGATACAGATGTGTGTGTGTATGTATGTACACAATCATGCCATGTGGCTGCCCTAAACAGGGGTATGTTAGACAGCTGTGGACCATACATGGCAGGGTGTCCAGTTCACTGTCTCCATCCACGGACATGGGAACTGGTCCTGCTGGGGGTATGCACCACCAGGTCCAAGGCCAGATGCAGTACTGCTTCCTGATAGTGACTGCTGTCTGCTGGATCAGTGCCCCTGATGGGACCAGACAGGACCCTTGCCCATGGCCTGCTCCAATGTAATGTGGACAGCAACCCTGCTTTGGTAGTGCTGGTGTCACTGCTACTATGGGAGTGTGAAGGTGCATGGCCCCATGGACTCTCAGCTGTTGTTGGTGCTGACCTACATCCACATGGCTGATGCCCATCTACCACCACACACTGTAGCACAGACATGCCACAGTCAAGGATTGCGAAGGTCTCACCCCACCATCTATTTATGAACTCAGTATTTTGATGTGTGGCCTCAACAAGGTCATGTATGTCACCATGTAAATCAGGAAGTGTTGCATCCACCACCTTGAGTATTTGTCTCGTGTGGCATTCACTACATGCCTGTGCATCCATAACAGCCCAAAACATGCGTCTGGTGACTCCTGCTGTGGCACTTGCAACAGCATATTGACAAGCAGCAGTCCTCCTGTGAGCCCCCCGTCCATCCACTGTGTGGAACATTACCTGCACTTTATGGCCAGTGTCTACAATCACACCTGCTATAGTCACAACACTAGCCAGTTCAATGCCACCACCTACCAACTGTTTATTATCTGTGGCCATTGGTGACGGGGTATGTGTAGGCATTGTCACTGTGTGCAGGGATGGTGTGGACAAGAGTGGGATGCCAAGCAATGGCACAGATTTAGCCACTGACAAACCTACCTCTACCTCACTATTCCGATCATCATTGTCAGAGTCTGCAGAGATAATGACATCAGTTTCCAAGCGGGAGGGACCCCAAACCCCATTGCCACCTGTGAGGGGAAGACAACATATGTACATTAATACCGGCACTTGGAGGTTAACTGGTACCCACACATGCTCTCACACACACACACACACACACACACACACACACACACACACACATACAGAAACACACACACACACATGCACACTTACAGGTGAGGTGGCACAAATCTGTTACACAGACCACACATTACCCAAATTGTGACATGCATGACACATGGCCCTCAACATCATGCATTACAGCCAGTTTTACTACATGTTACTAACAATATAGAGCTCTGGGATACATGATTAGTAATAGTAGGTGATGGCCCTTCCCCAGCACAGACCGCACCCATGTACACGTAATTGCTGTTCACCTGTATAGCACAGTGGCAAGTACTACAGAACATAAACTGTTTAAAAACAAAAAAGGAGAGGCAAAGTCGACAAATCCACAACAACTGATTTAATAAAGTTACAAATGTGTTGAAACTGTTCAAACTGTAATGAAAATCAATTTCACACATTTTCTCAAAAAACATTAAAGTGGGGTGTAGTGGTGGATTGAAAACAATAGAAACCCTTACTTCATCATTATTCAAATTGCTGTTACCAAAAAGGGTAGATGTTAGAGACTGTAGCTTCCTCTAACATGAGAGGTTTGAATGCCCAGAACACTAACAGAACGGAGATACCATCTATCAACTTGAATGCTTCTAACATCTCTACAAGTGTGGATATTCTTTCGTTAAATGAGATGTTGAATAAACCGATGTATCTGCTTTTTAACGACACTTCTGTGAACGAAAAAGTGCTTCAAAACATGGACTCAGATAATGAAAACAACCAGTTGACAATTTAAAAATCTTTGACAGTAAACTTTATAATAGGAAATGGCAATTAGAGGTTGTTTACTTCTGAGAGTGTTTGCAGAGAAAACATATTCCAAGGGGACTAAGACAGTGGAGGTACCTAACAGGTTTAGTTAAAAACTCTTCATTCCACTGGGAGCTCTTGCATTTGTTCGACGAACAGGGCTGCCAGTTTTTGAAACTTTCAGTCAAAGATTATGGCAGCCAAACAGAAAACTTGACTGTTGAGCTTGACAATTTAGAAAAGGGCTATAAAAACTGACCTGATTTTTTAAGATATAAATATGAATTCTGCCGCATTCTTAACAGTATCGACACCAGTTTGAACAAACTTAGAGAAACTAAACTTAAAAAACTGGCCAGGGATAAAAGGGAATATGAGAATGGTATGGTGTATCCCCCACCTCCCCACTGTCAAAGTGTTTTCCTTTTCAACACTGTTACTAATGCAAATGAACAAAGACCAACAGTGGTTTTGGACACTGATGTGGTAGGATGGAATGATGGCCTAAGACCCCCAACACCACCAAGAGGTAGTGAACATATCAGTGACAGGGAGAGACAACAAACCATTAACCCTCCTGAACCTCAGGATTTTTCCAACCAAGGGAGGAACAACCAATCCCACATGGGGGAAAGTCATCACTGAAACCATCGACAGAAGAGACAGAACCATTGGAGGAGATAACTGTTGAATTTGAAAACACCTTAAATTTCACTGTTTCTAATCCCACCATTGTTATTAATTCTACAGGGGACTTCAAAATTTATAATTTTTCTTCTTACCCTGTAACTCAAAGTCTTGTGGATGTTTTATCTAAAGGGTTTATCCTTTGCACCTAGCAGGTGTGCAAATTTGGCTAAAACATTTATTGATTTCAAACTTTTTTTACGTAAATTAAATTTAAAACTACTTTTTGGTAACAATTTGAATAATGACGAAGTAAAGGTTTCTAATGTTTTCAATCCACCACTACACCCCACTTTAATGTTTTTTGAGAAAATGTGTGAAATTGATTTTCGTTACAGTTTGAACAGTTTCAACACTTTTGTAACTTTATTAAATCAGTTGTTGTGGATTTGACAACTTTGCCTCTCCTTTTTTGTTTTTAAACAGTTTGTGTTTGTACTACAGAACATACTTCACAACTGTACAGATCCTCACTGGATGTGTAGATTTCTGGCTCATATGTTTGCTCTTTTTCTCATAACCCCTGTGTTTCTATGATACATAACTGGGATGATCTGAGGAGTGACATCACTGATTAATGACATACATTTGAGTGTCAAATCTCCAAACCAGCAATGAATGTATGGTCACACAATTCTTGTATCACCACCAAACTTCTAAGTTTACACTGCATATGATAAGTGTACCCAACCCTGTTAACATGCCATGTTCTTGTAATATATAAGATGACACCACAATAATGCATTCAAATATGTTGCCCACCTTTCATGTGACCTATGACCTGTGTAAACCAATCGATAAACAAACAAATGTGTTACATGTAAAATATAATGACTGTAATATGTACAATATAGTGGTTGCATAAGTGTGCACACCCTTAAAGTGATACTTTATTGAAGCACCTTGTAAGTGACTTACAGCATTCACTCTTCTTGTGAAGGTGTCTATCAGCATGGCACATCTTGACTTCACATTATTTGGCCACTCTTCCATGCAAAGGTCACAAAACTCTGTCAGATTGCAAGGTCAACTCATGTGCACAACCCTCATCAGGTCACACTGGGGTTTGTCTATCTGGTGTAGGTCTAGGCTCTGGCTGGGCCAATCCATAACCATGAGTGTGTTTAGGTGGAGCCTTTCTTAGGTAGCATTGGGTGTATGCTTCGGGTCTTAGTCATGTTGAAGGCTGACACCCCTCCCCATCCTCAGTGTTCTTGCAGATGCCTGATAGATTTGGGCCAGACGTGGGTGTTATTTGGAACTATTCAGAATTCCCACCACCATGACTACAGGCCCAGTTCTGACTTTGGAATATCATCCTCACAGCAGGCCACTGCCACCAGCTTGATTCACAATGGGGATGTTGGTGTTCAGGTTAAGATGGGTGTTGCTTGTGCACCACACATACCTTTGGTATTGTGGCTATGAGGTCAATCCATAGTCTCATTACACCATGACACATTTTCACACATGCCTTTGGGAGACTTGATGTGCTGTATTGCAAATTGTATCCACCCCTGGATGTTTTTTGGTGTGGGAAAATGCTTCCATCTTCTGACCATACCCCACAGGCCAGACGTATACATAACACAAGGGAGTGTTCTCAAATGTAGTACACAACACCAATACTTGCAAGAGATTCCTGCAACTTCCACAGTGTTGCTGAATGTCTCCTGGCAGCCTCCCTGACCTGGTTTTGACATGTCTTGTCATCATTTTTGGAGGGACATCAGGTTATTTTCAACAGCACTGTTGTCCTATATTCAATCCACCTTTTGACAACTGTCTCCACTGTGTTCCATGGTGTATGCAATGCTGTGGTAATGTTGCTGTACCCTACTCTTGACTGATACCTTTCAAATATAAGCTCCCTTTGCTGCTTTGTAAGCTGTCTGCAAACCATGGCTATTGCTGTTGCAGGCAACTGAGCAAATGTCATGACTATTCTACTTGGACAGCAGACTGTTATTTGGTGTTACTCAGAGTGCCTTTACTTGATGGCAAGTGTGTACCCAAACAGACTGAATGCTGTCAGTAAATCACAAGCTGCTGCAATAAAATATTATTTGAAGGGTGTGCACAAATATGCATCCAGCTCATTGTAAGGTTTGTATACTCCATATTTGGTGCCCAACAGATTGATTAATTTATATTATAGGTCACATTACAGGTTGGAAAAGGAGTGGACTGACATATTGTGGTCTCAATTTGTACATATATCACAAACACCTGGCATCTTAACAGGGGTATGTACACTGTTGATATCCACTGGATGAGGGTAATGTTTCACACATGTCCCTACCTTAGGCTGTTTGTCCACCCATTTGTTGGTCTCAGTCCAAAAGTCTTGCACTGACAGGTTGTGAGGTATGCTACAGGGATGTTACATTCTCTTCAAATAGGCCACTGTGGTGACCACTGGAATACAATGCAGTTAACCCCACCAGAAGTTAACATGCAGCTAAAACAATATGGCTATGAGTGATAGTTTTGTGCATGGTACATTGCATGGCCTTCACATGCCTGGGGTATTGGCAAACCACAGCAGAACAATTCCATACTCACCAGCTTCAGGCTGCCATCCCACATGCAGACCAGATGGGCCTAGGTAGTTGTGGGAGAGAAGTATTGTCAGCAGACTCACATGTGGCATTGGTACAGGATGGATGCAGCATGTCTGCACATTTACAGTACAACCCCCAATACTACACAATTTGCTGTCCTTCACCATAGATGTGCACTTCTGTGCATTAGAAAACCCCATCCACAACTGCAATCTGACCTGGCACATGCATTTAGATACTCTACAGATACAAGTATGTCTGCTACACTAGTCTAGTAATCTCCACTGGGGCCTTACCTGCACACTCCTCATCCATTGTCTGTGTGCCACCCACCTCCAGTATGTGGGGGGGTCTGCACCCTGATGTTGTACTGGGATGGGTGCCCCAAGGTTGCTGAGGAGCTCCTTGCAGGGTGTCAGTGGGGGCTGCATGGCTGGGCCCCCACCTGTGGCTGTGCAGTCCCTGGCCACTGCAGCAGCCCTTTGCCGGGTATGGTGTATGAGGTCAGTTGCACGATGCCAGACCTGCTCATATGTACCTCCGTGCAGGCCAACATCATTTACCCTGTGGACTAGGTCATCCCACAGGCTGGTCTTCTCCTGCAGATGATGCTGCCTCCAGCCAAACATTATGGCATGGTTCTATTGTATGGCTTCTATGACTATATTTGTCTCAGCCGCTGAGAAAGTAGACCTTTGCTGATGTGACATTGCACCTGAAAGACATAAAAAGGGAAACACATCACAGAACCTCATTCATTTGGCAACAGTATGTACAGAACCTGCACAGCTACATTGAATGCCAGTAGTCACCACTAACAACCACAACATACCCCTGTAATCTATCAGCACTGTGTCTGATTGCATTGCACTGCTGGCCCTGATATGTCATATTCCCCCCCAATGAGGGCTACTTACTTTCATAATCCTCTACTCCTCATTCATGTTTGTGTAGAGGGATGACATTGGCCATCTTCAATGCAAATGGGGTGTGGATGGTGCCAAGGCTTGGTGTGACCACAGCGTGTAATGGAGTTGGGAGCACATATCTGAGTTCATGTAGGATGCCGACAGGGATGTTATCATATCCCATGGATACTTACATTTGTTGCGTTTTAGTAGGCAATATGTACCTGCTACCTGGTGATGAGGGGAGGGGTGTGGGTGCTGTTCATATCCACCTATAGTGATGCTGAGCCAGGGTGTGATGTTTGTCCTAAACCTATCTGAAGCAGGTTGGCTATAGCTATGTTGTGTGTGTATGTGGTCTGATTGATCACCATTGCAGGATGGGTTGGTTTGTTGCCTCTGAGATTGCAGACATATGTGAAGATGGCCTTGTGATTGGCCTTGGTGACTGTGTCCAATTTTTATTCATAGTTATCTTACAGTGCTCCACCTGTGACTTTATATGCTTGATCAGACAAAGGCTGACTTGATGCCAATTTGGTGCCAGCTCCTAGTATGCCCTGTACAGCCAATATAGGAACCAAGTCTGTGTTTTGTGTATTGCTGCTGTCCAGCAAAGGGGATTACTCTACTTTGGTGGAGGCAAGTTTTACAAGTAAGTTATTACTGAGTCCATACAGCTATGTTGGTGTTCATATAGCTGTTTGTAGTAGGCATGGACACATAGTCATAAAACAGTTGGACACCCCCCCCCCCAATTTCAAAACAGATAATTATGCTTATTGCAGTACCCGTGGCTGTGTCAGGACAATGCAACAACTAGTAACTGTAGAAATGTCACTCTGTTGGATGCACATTAACTAAGGTTACACATGTGTACTACATGTACAGCTTAGTTAAATGACATTTTGCATCCTATCATGTCACTGCTGGACAGAGGCACAACAAACTAATGGGTACAGTATTTTTTCATATAAGGGGTGGCAAAAGCCACAAAACTTTGGGCTAGGCTTATAAATGCCTTAGGGCAGATAGCCTAGTATAAACCTATGAACCTATGAACCTATGTCTTGTTATGAGGCGGCCAGATACACCTACTCATACTGACATGTACACAGGTAATACCTGATATACATTTCTGTTCTTTGTCAGTATGGCACACTGTATTCACACTCTTGCTGCCCAGTCATCCATCTCAACCCATTAGAACAAGACATCTGTAGGACACCACACATACATGGGGGGCAATGGGACAAAATTAGTGACACTGTCTTAATATTGTTGTAACACACTTGAGTCATTCAATAGCACAGTAGCCTTTACATTGACAGGCATACCCTGGTGGATGTCCAGCACTCATATGGCAGGAAGAGAGGAGAAAGACTAGGAGTGTGGTAGTGAGAGTAAGAACTTTTAATGTTGGCAGTATGGCTGGTATACGGACAGAGCTAGCTGATATGATACCCAGAGGAAGGTGGATATATTGTGTGTGCAAGAGACCAGATGGAAGGGGAGTACGGCTAGGCATATCTGAGGCAGGTCACAATTGTGCTATCAGGGTGTGGATAGGAGGGGAAAGGGGGTAGGGGTTATACTGATGGAACAGTATGCCAAGGATGTTTTGGAGGATGACATGAGTGACTGATAGAGTGATGTTTATGAATCTGAAAATGGATGGTGTAATGATGAATGTTGCTAGTTCATATGCTACGCAAGATGCTTGTGTGGTGGATGACAAATAGAAATGTGAATTCAGTTGGATGACATGGTGATGACTGTATCCAAGGGTGAGAGAGTGGTGATTGCAGCAGATTTGAATGGCCATGTTGGTGAAGGGAACAGAGGGGATGAGGAAGGGATGGGTATGTATGGTGTTAAGCAAAGGAATGCCGACAGTGAGATGGTAGTGGATTTTGCAAAAAGGATGGACATGGCTGTGGTAAATACATACTATAACAAGAGGGAGGAGCATAGCGTGGCATAAAGAGTGGAGGGAGCTGCATACATGTGGAATATATCCAATGTAGGAGGTCCAGTTTGAAGGAGATTGGAGACTGTAAAGTGGTGACAGGGGACAGTGTAGTTAGACAGCAGAGACTGTTGGTCTGTAAGATGACGTTGATGATCAAGAAGAGGAGGAATGTGAAGGCAGCACCAAGGATCAAATGGTGGAAACTGGAAATGGGTGATTGTGAGGTGGAGTTCAGGGAAGAGTTAAGACAGGCACTGGGTGTCAGTGATGATTTACCGAATATCTAGGTAAGTACAGCAGAACTAGTAAGGGCGACAGCTAGAAAGGTGCTTGGTGTGACGTGTGGATGGAGGAAGGAGTACAAGGACACCTGTTGGTGGACTGAGGAAGTACAGGACAGTATACAGATAAAGAGGCTGGGGATGAAGGAGTGGGATTGTTGGAGAGATGAGGAAAGTAGAATGAGGTTCATGGCAAAGAGAGAGGTGGCAAAGGCTAAGGATGAGGCATATAATGACTTATATGACAGGTTGGACAACAAGGAGGGATGAGAGGACTTGTACTGGTTGGCTAGAAAGAGGGACTGTGCAGCAGGTAAGGGTGATAAAGGATAATGAGGGAAATATACTCACAAATGAGGAGAGTGTGCTGAGCAGATGGACAGAGTACTTTGAGAGGCTGACGAATGAAGAGAATGAGAGTGAGATGGTTGGATGATGTGGGTATGATGACTCAGGAAGTGCAATGGCTTACCTAGGAGGAAGTAAGGATAACTATGAATAGGATGAATACTGGAAAGCCTGTTGGTCCACATAACATACCTATGGTCGCATGGAGGTGTTTAGGGGAAATGTCAGTGGTGTTTTTCACCAGATTGTTTAACGATATCTTGGAAAGTGAGAGGTTTCATGTGGAGTGAAGAGAAAGTGTTTGTGTACCATTTTAAGAATAAGGTTGATGTGCAGAGTTGTAATAACTACAGAGGGATAACATTAATCAGTCACAGCATGAAGTCATGGTAAAGAGTAGTGGAAGCTAGGTTTAGCAGGGTGGTGATGAGTAGTGGTGAGCAGTATGTTGTCATGCCATGTTTGCTCTGAGAATGTTTATGGAGTAGTACAGATAAGGTCAGGAGTTGCCTTGTGTCTTTCTGGACATAGAGAAAGCATATGACAGGGTGCCTAGAGGGGAGTGGTGGTACTGTATGAGGAAGTTATGAGAGGCAGAGATATATGTAAGACTGGTACAGGATATGTACAAGGTTGGTGTGACAGCGGTGAGGTCTGTGGTGGAAGTGACAGATGCATTTAAGGTGGAGGTGGGATGACATCAGGGATCATCTGTGAACCCTTTCTTATTTGCAATGGTGAGGGACAGATTGACAGACAAAATCATACAGGAGTCCCTGTTGAGTATAATATTTGCAGATGACATTGTGATCTGTAATGAGAGTAGGGTACAGATTTAGGAGTTCCTGTACAGGTGGAGATATGCTCTTGGCATGAGAGGAATGAAGGTCTGCAGGACTAAGACAGAATATCTGTGTGTGAATGAGAGGGATGTAGTGGAATGTTGAGGATGCAGGGAGTAGAGTTGTCAAAGGTGGATAAGTATAAATGATTGGAATCAACATTTCAGAGTAATGACAACTGTGGAGGACAGGTGAGGAAGAGAGTACAGGCAAGATGGAGAGGGTGGAGAAGAGTGTCAGTACTGATTTGTGACAGATGAGTACCAGTAAAAGTAAAAGGGAAGGTCTGCAACTGGTTAGTGAGACCGGCTATATTGTATGGGTTGGAGACAGTGTTATTGACAAAAAGGCAGGAGTCAGAGGTGGACCTGGCAGAGTTGCAGATGTTAGGATTTGCACTGGTTGTGACAAGAGTGGACAGTATTAGCAATGTGTATATGACAGAGTAAGCCCACATTGGACAGTTTTGCGACAAAGCCAGAGAGGCAATATTACATCAGTTTGGACATGTACTGCAGAGGGATGCTGAGTATATTGGGAAAAGGATGGTAAGGATGAAGCTGCCAGGTAAACTGAAAAGAGGAAGGCCTCAGATAAGGTTTCTGGATGTGGTGAGAGAGGATATGCATGCAGGTGGTTGGTGTTACAGAGCAGGATGCAGAGGACAGGCAGAGATGGCAACTGATGATCCACTGTGGTGACCCCTAATGGGAACAGCCAGAAGAAAAAGAAGGAGATGTTGTAATGTCAGTCTTCACAGATTTGCCAGACATCATACAACTGTATGAGTAAATGACTACAAATATGAGGCAAACATATGGTCAGTGTGCATAACACTAGACAGTTTAAAGGTATGAGCTCAGTATATCACATGCAGTTCAACACACACATGTGCAACAGTACTTTACTATGCAAATACCATGTATAGGTCTCTCACATTTCTGAGACAACCAAGTACATCATAGTTGTAATCATAAGAATATTGGATATATATGACATCCAAGTAGCTGACCTAGCATTGTCACATTCAGTATTGTTCAGCACACACTGCAGTAGTAGTCATATGTGAGCCATCCTTCCTGGGGTGACTCAGGGGCCTGACATATGATCTATGCCACTGCAGACAGACCCAGATGCTATGGCCATAGATTCTGGTCAACAATATATCAGTACAATATATCAGTACAGCAGGTCTTGTTGAGACATATATGTTTCAGTTCCTATTTCCCTTTCTTACATACCCCCTACTGTAGTCCGTTGCATGCTTACTTGTTTGACATACCTGTTTGTTTTGTTCAAGTGTAGGTGGTTATGTCCTGCTTGTTTTGTATTTTTCTTTTCAATGTTTCTCTCTCTCTCTCTCTCTCAAGGGTGTAGGGTGTGCATCTGTTTTGCATAGGAAGCAGCTTGCCTTTTGTAGGTAATGCTCATAAGCAGCCAATGGCCTGTGCAGCAATTGGTGTCCCCACTTGATAATTGCATGCAGGACAGCTGTGTTGTTATTCATATAGCCAATGGCATGGCAACACACTCCTATTATTGAGTACGTCATATGAGCACTGGCCCTTTTCCTTGCCAGTGAGGTGGACTTCATGGAGGTGTGTGAACAACAGCATCACAGAGGGTATTTGGAAATACCTCTTACAACCAAAACTGTGGAGGCAGGCCAACAGAATGGGGAGAATGCTCCAGACATAGGGACAGAATGTAAGTATTGCTGTTATACATTTGGATGAATGCTAGTCTAACAGGGTTTGTGTTTGACATAAAACTGTCAGAGTTAAAATCACCCAGGAACTCTGACAGTGTTATGTGCTTGACATAATTCTCACCTGTAGGGCTATCCACAGAATGGCCAGAATTTGGACTCCTGTTTGGTGTGTTCCTCAGAGATGTTTTGTCTTTGGAAAATCAGTAGCATACTCTGGGGATTGCAGTCAGAAACTGCTAACATCCATTTGTGTTTCTGACCTCATATCCCTCAGAAAAGATATGTTACAACTAACCCTGTTACAACACCAACATTCTCCATTTATAACAGCAATATTTTAAATATGCCCCTATTTTTGGGCCTCTGTCACACAATTATGTCAGGCTTTGTCCAGATGTCATGCAGTAAGAGGTTGATAGGTATGGTATATGATTATTTAGTGCCTACATTCCTGACATTATCCCAGTGTTGTATCAGACTGCCAGACATGTTATGTGGAAGATGCCTTATATATGAGAGGAAAGCCTGGATATTCTGTGGGACTCTGTACAGTTGAGAGGTCTGTATATTTCTGGCAATTGTTGACAGACTGTCAGGACTGTGTAGCAGTGTATAGTATCAATGTTATTTGGCCTGTGTAGGGAGGGGCGTTGATGTATGAGTTATCGCTTCTTTTCTATCTGCCTGTGCATGCTGCTTCTGTTTCTGCTGGTCTATCTGCTGTTTATGTTTGCAAGGACAGACTGAGACATGTCCCATACCACAGTCAGGCATCATAGTACACTGTGAATTGGGCCAGTATATGTGGGGGTAGTGTGTGAGTGGCAAACATGTTGAGATGTTTTTGTTCACTCAGTCCTTATACTGTACTGTTCCTTTGGTTTACTGGTATGTCACTGTGACTGTGGTTGAATTGGTTATGGGTATGCCCTTTCACATTGGTGTCTGTTTTTCAGTGATATGACATCCCTGTACTGCCTGATATATTTGCCAATACATGTGTAATTCCTCCTAGAAACTTTGGGTTAGTGCTGTGTCAGTCTGACTGTAGTTTGAACAGTGCTTGGTGACATGCTTAGCAGCTGAGTGTAGTTTCCATAATGTGATGCTATGTCTAGATATTTGTAGGACATAGTATTGCCTGGCCCCCATAGGTGAGCTGACATGAGAATTTCAGTCAATAACTAGTGGGAAGTAACTGAGTGTTGGACTTGTGCTATTTCAGTCAATATATGTTAGGACAGACATAAGGGTGTTACTGCATCAGCTGTGTCAGCTTATCTACTCCAGTATTTCAGATATGTCCCTATTTCCATGACTTTCTCCCCTCGACTTTCTCAGGCCTGGCCCAGGTTTATTGCACTAAGGGGTTCTGAGCCTACCTCGGGACTGTCTGGATTGTTGCAGTATGTCCAGGTTTCTTGCTCATATTTCTGGTCTGTTCCACAGATGCATTATTTTCATATCCCTGATAAATCACTGTGATGATCTGAGGATTTCTGACAATAAATTAAGACATACATTTCATTTTCAGAACTCACATCCTTCAGAACATGCATGCTGAAACAAAGCCTGTCACTCTGGCAACATTCTACATTTATAAGAGTGATATTTGAAATATGTCCCTAGTTTTGTCTCATTGTTCCTCCATTTGGACAGCCTTGCGCCAGATTTCTTGCAGTAAGAGGTTTGTAGGTATGGTTCTGAGATATGATTCCACTACATGTTATGAGTATATATACATATTTTATATGTATATCACTATTTATATTATGTATATAAGGTATATAATTGTCCATATAGATACATCTCCATACATATATACATGTGTATATGTATAAATACAAAGCCTGACTGATTCTACAAAATCTTTTCCCTACTGTTAAATGAGCATATGTTGGAAAAAGCATCAGCAATTCCTACAGCTCAAATGTTGTAGTGGTACATTGCTCTGACTATGGTGTACTGGTCCCAGGGTTTAATATCTGATAGGGCTGGTAATTTTGTTGCTCTTACAACCACAAGTTCACACTTACACCTGCACTAATTCTTCAAAAGAAAATAGAAAGGGATGATAAGAAAGTGGTGGAAAAGGGGCATGAAGAGGGAAGAACAATATGACAGATAGCTACAGATGTGCAGGATGGGTGTACAGAAGGTTCATAGCTGTCCATTTCCTATACAGCAACAGCTGTGCATTTGTACAGAGTTTGGTGGTGAATTTGGACACTCAAATTCCAGAGCAAGGGGTGAGGACAACAAAAATGTGTTGTTAAACCTGCTAAGCATGGCTGAGCATTGCTAACCATTGTTCACAGTTCATTCTCATAATATACCACACTAATGACTTTATTTAGTAAGTGTATATGATTTCCATTACATGACATGGCTGTATGTGCTTTCATTACAGTAGCAAGGGGTGTAACTATACTGTATGGGACACGTATACATGGATGTTTTCACATGTTATATGCACTCGCATATCCATTTTAAACTGGCTACACTACCCTGGGAGACAAAAATAACTTACCACATATTTTAATATGAACATAGCACTTTTAACACTGCTTTCCCTTTTAAATTTGGATTGCCTGTTGTATTACTCAAACCATGTATACCTGCATACAAAGCTGGGACTCTGACCACTACACTATCTTGGTTTGTGGGTTTGAGCTGTATATTTTTATTTCTTGCCTACTGGATATTAATGTTATATTACTATATTAAATGGAGAGTATTGAGGTTTTGGCCATGTCATTGAGGACTACTGTCATGACATAATGGCATACAATTCAGTTTCAGACTTGTATCCTTCTGAACATTAATGCTAATGCATAACCTATTTTCTATCAACTTTCTGTCTGCCCTCTGTGCAGATGGGATGACATCAGTACTCAGGCTGTGGTTGACTACACTGCAGAATGGGTCTGAGAGCCCATGCCTGCATTCATGTTGGATGCAGCCAGGAATGGTATCAGGCCTATGGAAGCCTCTATGTGTTGCCTTTGAGAGGGCATTACAGACCTGCTTCCTGATCATGAGGGGAGGGGGCAGGTGCTGTACATGCACATGTGTACCTCTGGGGGACAGGGGGGTGATGTTTACACTTCACCTGTCTGCAGCCGGTTACCTATATCCATGGCATATGCGTATATGGTGTTATTGACTACCACTAGAGAGCAGATATGTGTGTTGCCTCTGGAATTGCAGACACATGTCTGGAAGGCCTAGTGATTGGCCTTGGTGGATGTCTCCAGTTTGCACACAAAGGCAGCCTTAGGATACATCACCTGTGACCTTATTTGCTTGTTCAGAACAAGGTGATATAGCTTCCAATAAGGCACCTATTCCTTTTTGGCCTGTCCTGCGATTATTTCCACCTATGATGATAGTTGTGTATTTCTGCTGTCCACCACAGTTGTTCAGCCTGCCTTGAGGGGGTTGATGTTGTCCTAGCAGGTATTGCTGAGGCCATAAAGCTATGTAGGTGCCTACATAGTATTGTGGTGTTGGCCTGGACACTGCTGCTAGTTCCAACACATGGGACGCCCTTCATGTGGGGCTTGCCCATTTTCCTTGCCTGTGAGGGTGACATTATGGTGGTGTGGGGGCTACAGCTTCACAGACAGTAGGTGGAAATACCTCACAGGACAGGACATGTGAAGACAGGCCAACAACATGGGGACAAAGCTCCAGAATTGGGTACAGATTGCATGTCATTATTGCTGTTATATACATGGAGGGTTACTAGTTTGACAGGATTCATCAGGAAAGCATTTACTGGGTGACTTGACATCTGACAGTGATATGCCTCTGATATACCTCTCAACTGGCATGTTGTCCCCAGACTGGCCAGATGTTTGCCTGTTATGCTTGGTCTGTTCCTCGAACAATGTCTGTTTTTGTGAGGTTGGTAGGATAATGTGAGGATTGTAGTCAGTAACTGTTGACATCTATTGGTGTTCCAGACATCATATCCTTCATGGATGTTATGGTACAACAACATGTGTAACACCAGGTACTGTTTCAGTTTGTAACACCATTATGTGAGCTATGTCCCTCTTTCCAGCCTCCTGTCCCACAAGTATGTCATGTGTTGTCCAGAAGTCCTGCACTATGAGGTGCAGAGGTATGGTATATCATTAATTTTTAACTGCACTCCAGTTATCATGCCAATGACCTGGCAGACTCCTGGCCATGGTATGCAGTCGTGGCCAGGATTATGGTTCCATACCCTGGTAATTCTGTGGAAATCTGTACATATGACAGTTATATCTGTCTGGCTATTGTGAACAGACTGCCAAGACTGTGTAGCAGTGTTGTGTGTACATGTTTGTTGGGCTGGGTAGGGAGAGTAGCAGATGTGAGTGCCACACATCTTTTACCTATCTGACTCTGCATACTGCTATAGCTGCTGGCAGTCTATCATATCTGTATGCTTGTAGGGGCTGACTGTAAAATGTCCTGTAACACCTCAGAATTTTCAGTACACTGTGAATTGAGCCAGTATATGTTGGCGAAGTGTGTGACTGGCAATCAGGATATTTTTGTTCAGAAAGTCGTTCTACTCTAGTGTCTATTTTGGGTGCTGGTATGCTGCTGTGACTGTGGTGCAAATGTTCTTGGGTGGGCATTTTTGCACTACTCTCTGTTTTGCACTACAGTTCCATCCCTGTAGTGCTTGCTATATTTGAATATACATGGGTAATTGCCCAGAGGTGATAAGGGAGCATGTCATGTTGGTCTTATTGCACTTCATAAGGTGCTGGGTGACATGTTTGGCAGCTGTCTGGAGATTTCCATTCTGTTACATCACTACAGTCACATCTCTACACTGTCCAGAGGCCTAGACACTGTCCAGATGCATGGCTCATATGTTTGGTCTGTTCCCCAGACAGTTGTTGTCCTTGCCTAATCAGTAGGATATTCTGGAGAATGCAATCAGTAAATGATAACATCAACTGGTGTTACTGACTTCTGAGAAACTTAATTAATTAAAGCACATTTTAAACTGAGAAATTTAACTTTGCAGAAAAACACTTTTGTAACTTATATTTTGGTTGGGCTGTAATTTGTGGAAGAAATGTCTATTCATTTTATCATTTTAAAATAACATTTAAGTTAGTGTGTGTTTACATATTTAAAGTAATGAGATGACAAGCATTCAGTTTTGATGTTTGTTTAAAGTATATGTCTTTCTTACTAGTATTTTTCTTTTATATGATGTTTCTGATGACTTTTAAAAGGACTTTTAAGATATAGTTACAGGGACTTTAACTTTGAAATGAGACCAACTTAATTGATTCTAAATGCATTAGATGATATGTATTTAAACAGAGTGGTTTTCTTCTTCAACTTTCTGAAGAAATCTTATATTGAGGAGAAGAAAAGCGCTTAACTACTGATTAAAACTGTGTTCATACATGTTTGAGGTATCAGTTGCCGTTTGTATTCAATTTTGCTTTGTGTTGCTTTTTGTCCTTGCAATATACTCTTGTGTTTGGGCCTCTGTCCTCCAATTGTCAGGCTTTGTCCAGATGTCATGCACTAAGAGGTTCAGAGGTATGTAGTATCATTATTTATTGCATTCATTCCTGCTACTATCCCAGTGATATCATAGACCCCTGACATATAACAAAGAAGTGGCCATAGCTATGAGTCCTGTGCCTATACATTCTGTGGAAAAATGTACATTTGAGAGGTCTTTGTATGTCTGCCCATTGTTAAAAGTCTGTCAGGATTGTGTAGCAGTGTACTGTGTACATGTTATTTGGGCTGTGTAGGGAGGGGGTACATGTGAGTGCCATGGGCCCTTTCTATCTGACTGTGCGTGCTGCTCCAGTTTCTGGTTGCCTATCACCTGCATATGTTTGAACATGCAGACCGTGACATGTCCCATAACACCTCATGATTCCAACTACACTGTGACTTGTGGCAGTATATGTAGGGGAAAATGTGTGAGTGGAAAACGGGGTGTTGTTGCTCACGCAGTCTTTATACTGTAGTGTTCAGTTTGCTTACTGGTATGTCACTGTGACTGTGGTGCAAGTTTTTGGGGGTATGCACTTTCACACCAGTCTGTTTTCCACTAGTGTTACATCCCTGTACTGCCTGTTATATTTGCTAATGCATACGTGCAGCCTCAGAGCTGGACTTGGGTAGTGTTATGTCAGTCTGATTGTAGTTTACACATTGCTCGGTAGCTCAGTGTAGTGTCCCCACTGTTGTGTTATGTCCACATATTTGTAGGATGTCCAGTTGTCTGGCTGCTATCTTTGGTCTGGCCCTCATAACTGTTGTGTATTCCAGACACATCAGTGGGATGATGTGGGGATTGAGATCACTAACTAATGAGAAGCAATTGAGTCCTGGAATTATGATATTTCTGTTGACATATGTTAGGACATACAGTGCTACTACATCAACTTTCTCAGCTTATCTACTGATGTATTTTGGATATGTCCCTATTTTCATGCCTTTGTCCCCCAACTTTGTCAGACTTGGTCTGGATTCATTGTACTAAGGGTTTCCGAGCATACCTCTCCACTGCCAGATTTTCACAGACTGTCCGGAAGTTTGGCCTACACTTTTGTTCAGTTCCACAATTTATTTGCATTAGTCTGGTAAATCACGGTGATGATCCAAGGATTTATGTCAGTAAATTATGAAATAACATTTCAGTTTCCATCCTCATATCCTTCAGTAATTGTCTGCTGAAATGTACCCTGTTGCTCTAGCAAATGTCTTCATTTGTAACAGCAATATTTGAAATATGTCCCTATATGTGCCCCCCCCCCTTTTACAGCCTTTGTATAGGTTTCTTGCACTAACAGGTTGGGAGGGATAGTTCTGAGGTATAACTGCACTGCATGTTATATACATACACACACACACATACACACACACACACACACACACACACACACACACACACACACACACACACACACACATATATATATATTTTTTTCCTTCCTTTATATTTTTATATATGTGTATCTATATTATGACTCTACTTTTTCATATATATGTTTCATCATATATATATTGGAAATCTCAACTACCCTTACTAGGATACTCTCTGACTGCTATCCCTGGAAAGTACAGGACAGTGCCTTTCTGTTATCCCACTACTGCAAGCTTCCACGAAAGTATGTCTACCAATACCATCATGTATAGCTTATAACCTAGTTACACTGCTAAGCTTTATTGTTTGCCCCAGCTTGCCTGCCAGCAGCAGCTCTCCCCTTCCACTCCTTATTACCTTTCTCCCTCTCCCTTTACACTGCTACCTAGCCTGCACTCTCTCAGCCATTGTTCTGGTTCTACCTTGAAAGCCCTGTGTATGCTCACTGCACTTTTGACTCTTACCCACTATATTCATTTTACCTGGATTCCTTTCTAACTACTTCCCCTATCACACCTTACCTATTTCTATCCCTGTCCTCCTTTTGAGGTACTCTCCTATCCCCTCCTCCCAGGTTACCTTCTCTTACCCTGACTTACCTAGCTTTCTCTGATACTTTTTCCTTCTTCCTTGGACTACTCTGTGTATCCCGCTCCGTTCGCCCTGTGGGCTCACTCCGCTCCCCTCCCTACCCCCAATTCCCACCCACCCCCAGGGGTGCTAACCTTATACTTCTCTAGTCCCTCCCCTACACCTACCATCCAATCCTTTGTCTTTACCACCACACTAATCTCCTCCCCTCCACACTCTCCATATCCTCCTCCCTCATTTCTCTTTTACATACTAGCCCTCCTTACACTACTCACACCTACTCTCTTCTACCACTATTACCTCTCTTTCTATATCTCCCCATTCATTTCACCCCTCTCTCTACCTCACATTTCATATCACTGCCATACCTCCTGTTACACTTCTATATATTCCTTCTTTGCATCATACACCCACACTTCCTCTAGACTGCCCCTAATCTGTGACTTTTTCCCTACAACCTCCTCTAACTTACCTACTCTCTAACATGAGTCTCAGTCTATCCACACTGTTTTTACTCTTGATTCTACTCTTAACTACTCTTTACTCAACCTACCTCCTTACCTTTTTCGAGTATCCACTTCTCCTTCAGCCAACAAACTCACAGACACATACTTCTTCCTTCTATACTTCTCCGAATTCTTTCTCCAATACCAATACTACCCCAAGCTACCTCCTACCCAAATACCATAGGTACTCCCATCTCTCCTACACTCTACACTCAAACAAAAAAATAAGACCTCTAACCCTTCTTAGTATCAAAATCACTTCTAAACCTATCAATCCTACCTTACAAGATGGTGACATTCATCCCAACCCTGGCCCCATGCATCCTTCTACACAAGCACCCAAACATGGCACCAATACTACACTCCTCATAGGACACCTTAACATACGAAGTGTAAACAACAAAGTACCCTACCTTCACACCCTCCTAGATATACACTGCTTTGACATTCTCTGTCTCTCTGAAACCTGGCTAAAGCCAGCCACTAAGGATACTGAGATTATACCACAAGGCTATAATATACTCAGGCTTGACCGTAACAAATGAAAGGGTGGTGGTGTAGCAATACTGTTTAAGAACAATCTTAATATCTCTACCCTACCAGCCTGTCCAACCCAAGATAGTAAGGTGGAAGCCATCATCTCAAAACTTCAACTTAATGCTAAAAAAGCCCTTTACATCATCTGCATTTACATACCTCCAGGAAACAATATACCAATTGTAGAAGACTTTCTCAATTGGGTTTCCAACTACTACCCCCAAGAAACTATCATTCTTGGCGACTTAAATATTGACTGGAATGCTATTAATACCGATAATCCCACCTCTCACATTAACCTAAATGGTTTCACCCAAACCATTACATCTACAACAAGAGTTAATAAGTTAAACAGGAAACAGACTATATTAGACTGGATTCTTATAAACAAATTTAATATTTTATTTATTTATTTTACATTTGTTAACCGGGCTAGTCCAACTGGATACATGTCCATTTTCAGTGGAGGCCCGAGGAGAAAAGCTCCACTATCTACTACATGATAATTAACAGTATATTGTCAAATACATACACATATTCAACCCACGACAGACAGTATAATACAGAATATAAGGAATAGGCATGGAGAAAAAGTACACAGTGTAAAGGATATGCAAGCATACACAATACTTAGGACATTTGAATGACAATAAGAGGAAGGTTAAAGGGATAGTGCTTTAAATTGAGTAACAGAATGGATAGAGTAATATTGATTATAATAGGATATTACAAGTAGGCAATGTAAAGTAGATTAGGGAAAAGTTGCTAGATAATGAGGGCTTGTCTTAGTAGTATAGGTAATACTAAAAGCATAAAGCTGGAAGAAAGAAAGATGTGTGCATGGGAGATGGCAGACAGGATGATATCATAATATCACTTATAATGTTGGGACCCTGCCTGATGACCTCAGTGATCACTGTTTAACATACATTGCAAGAGAGAAGACTGATTATCTTCCCCCCCCTTAATATAAGAAAAATACTTTCTACTAAACACTTTAAAACCGAACTATTTCAGAACGAACTCAGAACTTGCAAATGGAACCCATTAAAGACTCTTCCACTTAATGAAGCAGTATTATTCTTTAATTCTACTTTCCTTTCTATTCTAGACAAACATGATCCCGAGCGCACTATTAGAATGAAATCTAATACTGCCCCTTGGCTCTCAAATGAAACTAGAAAACTAATTCTCTCCAAAAGTAAGATCTGGAACAAATGGAGGTCCCATAGAATCAGCTCTGATTTCCATCACTTTCGCCAACTTAGAAATCTTACCAAAAAAGCCATCCTCACTGATAAAACAAAGTTCTACTGCAACCTACAAGAAACTAACCTAAATAAACCCAAACAATTTTGGTCTTCCATCAATAGACTCCTTTCTCCAGGTACTGCTAAAACTCCTCCCACTAAATGCCAACCCTGACACCTCTTCAAACTGCAAATACCTTTAACTCATTCTTCTCTGATACTATTCAATCTCTCGCTAGACAATTAAATACTAATAACTTTTATCCTCCTAACAATCACTTAAACTCTACCTGTAGCTTCTCTTTACAACCCATCTCTACCTCTTCCATCTTCAAACTACTTCTCAAACTCAAACCTTGTACCCCCTCTGCTGACAAGCTCCTCCCTATTTTTACAAAAGCAGCCAAAGAAATTGCTTACCCAATTACTTTACTCATAAATAGAACCATCCAAGAAGGAACCATCCCTCATATCTGGAAAATCTCTCATATTATCCCACTACATAAAGGCGGTAACTCTATTGACTATTCCAACTTCAGACCTATTGCTCTTCTCTCTCCATTAGCAAAAATTATGGAGAAATGTATACATCAGCAACTGGTACAGTACCTATATCTTCACAATATTTTAGCTAACTGTCAGCATGGCTTTAGACCTCACCATAGTACTACCACTGCCCTCCTTTCCTTTGCAGATACCATTAACAGCAATTGCAACAAGAACCTACTCTCTTCTGCCCTATTCATTGACCTCTCTAAAGCTTTTGACATGGTCAACCACTCTTCTCTAATTAGCATTCTCAAATCCCTCTCATTTGATAGCCATGCCATCAAATGGTTTACATCATACCTCAGTAACAGACAACAAGCCGTTCTTTGGGAAAACCATATCTCCTCCTTACTACCCATTGCAATTGGTGTCCCTCAGGGCTCTATCCTTGGTCCTCTCCTCCTTTTATATTAATGATCTCCACTCTGTAATTCCTCAAGCTACCTGCATTCAATATGCAGACGACTCTACTATCATTTGTTCAGCATCCACCTCCTCTGATCTAACCACTCTAACTCAAACTACTTTCAACACTGTAGAAACATGGTTTACTAGACGGTATCTACTTCTCAATGCCAAAAAAAACAAACTTCTCCTCTTCACCCCCACCACTCATACCTCTCCACTTAACTTCTCTATCTACTCAAACAACAACACTATCATCTCTCCTGACTCCACAACAAAACTACTAGGAATTACCATTGATAACAATCTCTTTGACCAACACATCAACAACACCATCAAAACTGTTAACAGAAAATTGGATCATTATACCGTATAAAACCATTTCTTACCCCATCTACTAGAGCTACTATTGCTCACTCCCATCTTATATCTACTCTCTTCTATGCCTCTCCCATCTTCACCAACCTTAAAAACTAACCTAAACAAACTAGCAACTTGCTATAATAACTTTGCCCGCTTCGCCACTGGTAACCCTTTTAGAACACATCACTGCCTCAATTTGAAACAGTTAGGCTGGCTGGAACTACAAAACTATCTTAATATTTCACAACTTACAATTGCCCACAAATTACTGTACCAACCTAGTAACACCCTATACTTTCAAAACTTCTACTCCATTATAACAATCTCACCTCTCTTCATTCCTCCTGCAAACTTATGACCAAACCCATAAAGGCCCACAACTTAGCTGGTGACTCTCTTTTCACCAATACTGTAGGCAGAGTATGGAATTTGCTGCCTAAAGAGTTAACACTAATCTCATCCCTACCTCTCTTCAAACAACAAATCAAACTACATTTCCAAGACCACTGGCTCTGTTCTTGTAGTACTCCAGGCTAACTTCCTCTCCCTACTCTCTCCTAACCTTTAACCCTTCATTTTGCCTGAAAACTAACTTCTACCCTGCTTCTTTTCCTGCTGTCCTCTTATGCTCTGACCTACTTCTACTATCTCCCCCACCTCGTCTTGACTGTCTTTTTTCTTCTCCTCTTACTTACTGACTCTTGCCTTGTGCCATTATTTTCTTTCCTTCATACTCCTTCTACTTCTCTTCCTTCCGAGCTTTTACTGCAATCTACATGGCTGATGCCTTACTGCATAACCGTATGTATTAGGTAAACTTGCTTTGAAATCGACAGAACATTGTGTATGAGTTTAAACTTTTGAGTTCCTTTAATGTATGCTGATTTTATTAACTAGTTGATTTAAATGTATATTTTTATGTGTAAGTCTTTATTAACAATTTGTCTATCTGTCTTGGTTATGTTATGTGTGGAGCTTTTCTCCCCAGGCCTCTACTGAAAATGGACATATATCCAGCTAGACTAGCCCGGTCAACAAATGTAAAATAAAAAAAAATATATATATATATATATATATATATATATATATATATATATATATATATATATACATACATGGGTCTATGTTTTATCGAAAGTACGGTTCATTGAACCTTACTTCCGGGAACTGACTTTCGCGAAAGTGCATTTTGTCAAAAATGCACTTTCATGGACAAATAAAAAACAAATAAACATAAACCCCCCCCCCAACACATTAAACATTGATATGCAGCAAGCCCCTTGCACCCCTACCCCTACTTTAATAATCTCACTCTGAGATCGACTACAGTGGGGAAAAGGGAAGGTTCCCTTATCCACACTGTACTATGATCTCAACAAGAGTTTCTTTAGTTGTATATCAACCGTATACATTGATATACAACTAATAGAACATGCTAACAGCATTTTTTGTTTGTTTTTTTAAAAGTGCATTTTGACAAAATGCACTTTTGCTAAAGTATTCATAAAGCACGGTTCGATGAACATTGTCGATAAAACAACAAGAACCCATATATATATATATATATATATATATATATATATATATATATATATGTGTGTGTGTGTGTGTGTGTGTGTGTGTGTCTATATATATGTCTATATACAACACATGAATGATTCCACAAAGCTTTCTCCCTAATGTTGTATGCCTCTATTGCATGATATGTTTGAGAAAGCAGCATACTTTCTTGCAGCTTGGATGGTGTAGTGGTATATTCCTCTGACTGTAGTGTTTAGGGTCATGGGTCCAAGCCTTGGGGCTTTTTTTTTTTCATTAATGCTAAATGACCAGAATGCATATGTTTGTTAAAGCATTGCAGACTCTCCCAGCTTAGATGGTGTAGTGGTACTTTGCTATGATTGTAGAGGGCAGCATCCTGGGTTCAAGACTTGGTGTGGCTGAGTGGAACAAGGTCTGACGGGTACAGACTGATTAAGGCATTTTTAAGCATATTATACTTATAATTTTATATTATAAAATAATATTTATATACACATTATAATTTTACATTTACCTTCCATGACATCACCCTATGTGCTTTCATTACATTATATTCTTGTGTGACTATACTGTATGGCACACTTGTGTTTATAAGGGGGTTTCACATCTTTTCTACACTGACATCTCACTTTTGGAACTGCTGCACTACCCTGGTTGACAAAAAAAAGTTGTTACATAATTTAAGTTTACTAAAATAATTTTAACACTACTTTCACATAGGAAAATAAGTTGCTTCTCATGGGACTCAAACTGTAAATGCCTGCATGTAAAGCTGTGACTTTAACCACTGCACTGCCTTAACATGGAAACTTCACCTGTCTATTTGCATTTAGCTCCTATGGGATGTTTAAGCTATGCTAAGCTGGCGGCCATAATGTGCATGCCCACTTAGCTACACTTAAACATTCCTTAGGCTAGTGAAAAAAATTATATATTATTATTATTATATTATTAGGTCATATGGGTGTGTATTGTGATGTTCTGACAACTACTTGGGACTGCAACTGTGAAATGCTGGTATTGATTTGGCTTTCAGGCTTCTATCATTCAGGGACTCCTGCTAATACATATCCTATCTATAAACTTTCTAAGTGTGTGAGGGCAATTTTTCAGTTGTGTCCCATCATTCGTGCCTTTGTTAACATGCACTGCTGTAAGGAGATATTGCCATAGATTTTCTTTCACACACCTACCCTTACGTAATTCATACTAATGCATGACCTGTTCTCTATCAACTTTCTATGTTTGTGGGGGTACATTTGTACTTTTTCCCTTTTGGGGGATTTATTCCCTGTTATGTGTGCATTTGCACATATTTCCTGCTTTAGCAGGTTACAAAAGTGTTGTACAGCACTTTAACAATGCAGGTGTGTGTCACAGAACCTGTCACACACCCCCCTGCATTGCTTTCTTGTTGTCATTTTTATTTCAGTGTCCCCGACACTGAAATGATCATTTTTTCATTTCAGTGTCTGGACACTGAAATACTGGCATAATATTAGAGCAAAGCTCTAATATTATGTCAGGTCAGCTTAGAAAGTGTTGTATGACACTTTCTGAGTGCAGGGGGCATGTTTAATGTCCATGCACTACTCGGACATGCCCCTGCACTCGCTCACGGTTTGTGTCTGTGTAGATTAAACAGCAGCGTGCCTTCATGCATATGCAAGGAGTGCTGCTGTTCAAAACAGACATGAACCACTCCGCAAGAATAGTCTTATTCTTGCACAGAGATTCATGAAACTAGGGCAAGTCTTTGTCCTGTGCAGAAAGGAACTTAACAATTATGTATCCTAGTACAGATGTGTGATTTTTTGAAGAAACATTAGATAAAGATCTGTGATCTCTCTCTCTATTTGAAATGAAAGAGCCTCTGGCAGGTTTAAAGTTTTGGGAATTCAGTTGTTTAGAAATTATATCATGTTATTACCTTTGTCTTTCTCTGGTACTCCATAAATTCTGATATTATTCCTTATGGATCTACTTTCCAGGTCATCAATTTTTTCCAGAAGTACAAAAGAAATTCAGTTTTACTTTCAGACTCAGTCAGTCTAACATTCATGTCATTAAGTGCTTCCTCAATGAATTTAATTGGATCTGAATGTTTCTTAATCACATCATTAAGTAAGTGTAGTCGTTTTTTACTGTCCAGTTTTATATTGTCTATTTTACTCTCAAACTTGTCCATTTTTACTGAAAGATCCTGGATATTTCTGATAATGTATTGAATCTCCTTTTTCATCATACTTTCCTGAAGAGAGGCTATGGAGTGACATATATCTGAATTAGATTTAAGAGAACTTCTGACAGGATTAAAATAGAAGAAAAGACTTTCATAGGTTCATAGATTGGTACTAGGCTATCGGCCCTGGGGCCTATACAAGCCTAGCCATAACAATTCCCTGGCTATTTCTTCCCACACTATTTACTTCCCTGGACCCCTGTCTAGCAGGGCGACTGATGTGATCCCTGGGGTGAATTTCCTTTCTCCCATCCAGTCATCAAGGTTCCTTTTGAAGAAGGCCAAAGAGGCGCTCTGCTTGATATGTATGGGCAGTCTATTCCAGAGTCTGGGGAGTCTCTGAGTCAGGAACCTATCCCTCCAGCATGTTTTGTTTATTGTGATGACAAGGTTTAGATCCCTGGAGCATGTGGCTCTGAGGGATTGGGATTTCTTTAAGTATAGCATGTCCAACAGCTCTGGGTTTTACATGGCCTTGTATGTTAAGCAGAGATCACCTCTGAGTAGACAATATGCGACAGAGTATAGCTGGAGTTTTTTAAGGTGATCAGCATAGAGCATCTGCTTTAGGCCTGTGATTCTTTTAGTGAGGTATTTCTGCAGCATTTTCAGTTGTTACAGATGTCTTGAGAGGTACATACCAAATGGGTTGTTGTATTCTATAATGGGTCTAATGGGGGATGAGTACAGTTGGACAATGACCTCCTTTTTTCTGGATGAAAAGCTCTTAATGATGAGGTGTGCCACATAGAAGGATTTCCTGACTGTTGTGGCGATGTGGTTATCGAAGGTGAGACCACAGTCCACCTGTGTCCCTAAGTCTCTTATCACATTTTCGCTGTTTAGTGTACTGCCACCTATGTGGTAATTCATGGATACATATTTTTCCCAAAGGGGATAACTATACATTTCTTGGCACTGAGCTTGAGTCCATGGCTCTGGCACCAAACATCTGTTTCTGTAAGGCCCTTTTGTAGAGTATCCACATCATTTGGGGATTCAATAATGGCTCCCAGTTTGCAATCATCTGCAAACTTTGTTAGCCAGAGTCCCTTAGTGTTGGCCTGTACTTCAGAGAAGTCGATGCCAAACAAGAGCAGTCTCAGGACTGAACCCTGAGGTACTCCACTTTTCACTTGTCTGGAGCTGGATTTAGAGTCAGCTACTTTTACATTGTGGGTTCTGTCAGTAAGCTAGTTGGCAACCCATCGAGTGACATAGGGATTAATACCCAGCTTAGTAAGTCTATCTATGATTCCAGAGTGGGGGATGGTGTCAAAGGCCTTGGTAAGGTCCAGATAGGCTGTGTGGACCGCCTTACCCTCGTCCATGGCTCTGGAAACTGATTTGAAGAAGTCAATCAGGTTCAGGAGACAAGATCGGCCCTTCCCGGACCCAAACTGGGTGGGGTCCAGTGTTTGAAGGTTGCCAATGTTTTTATTTATAAGGTCCATGATAATACGTTCTATGACCTTGCAGATCAGGCTCATCAGACTGATGGGGCAGTAGTTCCCGGGATCAAAGGTGGATCCCCCTTGTGGAGTGGGATAACTGTAGCTATGTGCCACTCAGTGGGCACGAAGCTTGAGGTGAGGCTATGATTAAACATGACACTTAGGTGAGGTGCCAGTTCATTTTGTAGTTCATGTAATACACAGCACGGGATGTCATCTGGTCTCATGGATGCTGTATTCTTAGCTTTGGAGAGTGTGTTTTTTACCTGTGTGGCTGTTATTACCAGAATTTGATAATCATCCAGTATTGAGATGGGCCATTTACGGAGTGAGAGGGGGGTGAAGTTGGCACTGAATTGGTCTGCCAGGATATTGGTAATATCCTTGGGATCAGTATGTTTAATGCCATTCTGTTGTAGCTCAGAGCAGATATGAGCATTGCCATTTAGATGCTTGACATAGTTATAGTATGCCTTGTGGTTGTCTTTGGAATTTTTGGCAATTTTATTTTCATAACTAGCTTTGGAGGATTTTATGAGGGATCTCAGCTTCTTACTGAGGCTGGTAAGGGAGTTTTATGCATCCTGGGATTTTCCACTTTTGTGCAACAGTTTCTTCCTTTTGTTGTAAAGTTTATTTATGGCAGAGGGCCACCAGATTGGCTTCCTTTTTTGGAGGAGAGCATCTTGGTTCTATTTGGGATGGCACGATTCATGCATGAATGGATGTGCTCGTACAGTGCCTTAGTGTAGGATTCAGCAGTCGTTCAGCTCCCATCTGCATGGGTGTCATGAAGTTTGTCACTTCTAACTTGAGTAGCATGAAGTTGGCTTTGGAGAATTTTTTTATCGAGGTTTACTTACTGGGGTGGGATGTGGATGTTAAGGGTGATTAGTTTATGGTCAGACCTGACCAACGAGGGGGTGACTATAGGTGTGGAGCATCGATTTCCCATGCTGGTAATGACCAGTTCTAGGATATTGGAGCCCCTAGTGGGACTATGGATTAGTTGATCCAGGGCATTGAATTTATGAATTCCAACAAACGTTGGGCAAAGGTGTTGGTACATGAGTAGTTTTCCCAGTTAATGGCAGGGTAGTTGAAATCACCCAGTATTTGGGTGTTTGGTTGTATCTTAATATTTTCCAGTATGTTTAGAAAGGTGTAGTGAGAATCTTGGGGCATGGTGGGGATCTGTAGCAAGCTACAATTTGGATTGCAGTCTTACCTAGTGTTAGTTGCACCTGGAGAATTTCAGACGCATTGTGTTGGGCAATTAGCCTGGTGGTGTGAATATCCTTGGTGAATATGGACACCCCTCCACCTTTAGTGTTTTTCTGTCCTGGTTTGGTGGCCGAAAAGTGTGGTAAGAGTTGTAGCCTGGTATTGCAGGGGTGGTCTCTGGAGCCTTGAACCAGATCTCAGTTACTGCACAGATATCAATGTTCTCCATTTTAGGAGTGCCTCGAGAGAGTGCATTTTGAGGTTTAGACTTCTAGAATTGAGTAGTATTACCTTCAGAATTTGCATGCTTGTACCTGTTATGGTGGTGGTTTTGTCCTTTGAACTTTGCCTAAAAAGGCACTATAAGGGTGGCAAGAGCCTTAGCAAGTAACCTGAATCCCAGGGGTAACAGGTGCAGACCATCTCTGGCAAAGCATTGTGGTCTGTTGATCATGTCATCCCAGGCAGACAGATACTGGATCCCCTTTGAATGACACCAGAAGCTTAGCCAATTGTTGAAGTCAATCATTTTGTCCTTATTTTGTGGTATCATTCTGGGCAAAGGCAGGATGCTACTCAGGGCTGGAGTCTTACCTGCCTGAGCCACATGATCCAAGAGCTCTTCCATGTCTCTTTTCATGTAGTCCAGGGAGGTGCATCTCGAGTCATTCACTCCAACATGGACAATGCCAGAGTCATATCTGTACTTGTTGTGGAGTGACTTGAGTACATGTGTTATGTGGTGGATCCTGGCACCCAACAGGCAGCTGACTGTAATTTTCTACTTGTTCAGCCTGGTGAGTGGGATATCAGTGTGCCTGACTATAGAGTCACCTATGACTAAAGTGTTAGGTATGTTGTCTTGCCTTAGGGGCTGTTGCTGGGTGGCACACTGGTGTTGTGAGCTATGTGACACTTTGGTTGTGATTGGTGTTTGTTTGCATTTCAGCTTCGGAGGCCCTTGTTGCTTGGGCAGGTTACAGTTAAGGGCCTCCGCATATCTGGATTTAATGTTACTATGTGTGGGTGTTGGTGGTGTGGGTTTAGAAGGGCTATGTGTTGCTTGAGGTGTAGTGTGGACATTAACCTTCTCTTGACTGTCTAGCACATTCTTGGGTGGAGAGAGCTTTGCCCCCAGTTTGGCTATGTAAGTACATTCTCAAAGGTTGTAGTGTTGGGTGGTAGGAGGAGAGGGTTGCCTGTGTACATGAGGCAATTGCTGCATTACCCCAGTATGCCCAGATTCAGCAGGTGGACAGGAGAAATCACCAGAAGCTGACCCTTGGACATGCCTTGTTTGGTGCTTTTTTTGTAAAGTACAGGAGCTGTTTCCCCTTGCCTTAGCAAGGTACTTTGCAATTATAGGCTGTTTAGTGCCTACGATTAATTTCTCCTTATTAACCAGGAGAGTTGAGTGCTTGTATCAGTTTAAGGCTTCCTAGTGCTTTCCAGCAGGTATTAGAGCAAGTGCTAGTCACAGGGATGCTTAAAGATAAGATGAAAAAAATGGTTTATCCTAAACACTGCAGTGTGTACTGGATAAGTTAGATGTGAAAGTAGGTAACTTAAGTTTTACCTGTCTAAAAAGTTAAGTTTTAGTGGAGAGTCACTATTTTTAAAACAGCAACATAGATTGAAAGAGGGTGGTCACTTTTGTATTCTGGTACTATGGAATACCGTAGGATGGCCAATAAATTTAAATAGTTGAAGGGAAGTGATTTCACAAAATGATAATTCTGTGCTTACTCATACAAGCCAGTGAAAGCAGAGAGGAAATGAGATATATGGTCAAATTAACATAAGAGACAGACAGGCAACTAGAAAGACAGTGGTATTTAAGAAACATGAGAGTAAGCGAGTGGGTGGGTGGGAAAAAATCCTGCCTGATTCACAAGAGACAGAGCTGTGGTCTCTTTTGAAGTTTTAATATGCAGTTTTCTTCTTAATTTTGACCAAAAATTATTACTAAGTAACTAGATATAGTTATATACTTAATTTTGTAACATTAAATTGAATATTCCTGTCAAAATAACTTAAAAGAGGCAAAGCAAGATGTTTGTACTGCTATCTGCTTGGCATCCTAGCCATGCCCCCTCTTCCCAGTTCATTTTTAGGAGAAGCTTAAAACATGTATTCATAATGTGATTTTTATTAGCTATTCTTGGCATTTCTCAGAAAAGTCAAACAAACATATTTTAGGCAGTGATGATAATGATTCTAACAAATGCAAAAAGTAACAAACAAGTGAAAACAAAAACCAGAAGACAAAATTACCCTGTACTTGTGAACGCCAAGGGAATTCTTGTATAGTCCACACTTGTAAATTCTCCACACTCAAATGGCTGCTGTAGACAAAATCCAGGATAAAATCAGTTATGTTGGATGCTAAATAAATGTCTACAAAGAGGTCCTATGCAACAAAATATCCATATGAATCAAGTAGTAAAGAAGATTTCTCCAAAAGCTTTTTTGAACCAATACTGTGAAGCGCTTTTCATCCCACTCAATAGTGGGACTTCTTCAGACAAACAGATTCTAACAAAAACCAAGGTTTACATACTGATTTTGGCGCCAAAAAGGTGCCGTTGCTAGGTTACAGTTCTGTGCTTCAATTAGATTTCCAAAAAAGTACTCCCTAAAAATAAAATACTTCTCCAATTCTTTCTCCAATACCAATACTACCCCAAGCTACCTCCTACCCAAATACCATAGGTACTCCCATCTCTCCTACACTCTACACTCAAACAAAAAATAAGACCTCTAACCCTTCTTAGTATCAAAATCACTTCTAAACCTATCAATCCTACCTTACAAGACGGTGACATTCATCCCAACCCTGGCCCCATGCATCCTTCTACACAAGCACCCAAACATGGCACCAATACTACACTCCTCATAGGACACCTTAACATACGAAGTGTAAACAACAAAGTACTCCTACCTTCACACCCTCCTAGATATACACTGCTTTGACATTCTCTGTCTCTCTGAAACCTGGCTAAAGCCAGCCACTAAGGATACTGAGATTATACCACAAGGCTATAATATACTCAGGCTTGACCGTAACAAATGAAAGGGTGGTGGTGTAGCAATACTGTTTAAGAACAATCTTAATATCTCTACCCTACCAGCCTGTCCAACCCAAGATAGTAAGGTGGAAGCCATCATCTCGAAACTTCAACTTAATGCTAAAAAAGCCCTTTACATCATCTGCATTTACATACCTCCAGGAAACAATATACCAATTGTAGAAGACTTTCTCAATTGGGTTTCCAACTACTACCCCCAAGAAACTATCATTCTTGGCGACTTAAATATTGACTGGAATGCTATTAATACCGATAATCCCACCTCTCACATTAACCTAAATGGTTTCACCCAAACCATTACATCTACAACAAGAGTTAATAAGTTAAACAGGAAACAGACTATATTAGACTGGATTCTTATAAACAAATTTAATATTTTATTTATTTATTTTACATTTGTTAACCGCTAGTCCAACTGGATACATGTCCATTTTCAGTGGAGGCCCGAGGAGAAAAGCTCCACTATCTACTACATGATAATTAACAGTATATTGTCAAATACATACACATATTCAACCCACGACAGACAGTATAATACAGAATATAAGGAATAGGCATGGAGAAAAGTACACAGTGTAAAGGATATGCAAGCATACACAATACTTAGGACATTTGAATGACAATAAGAGGAAGGTTAAAGGGATAGTGCTTTAAATTGAGTAACAGAATGGATAGAGTAATATTGATTATAATAGGATATTACAAGTAGGCAATGTAAAGTAGATTAGGAAAAGTTGCTAGATAATGAAGGCTTGTCTTAGTAGTATAGGTAATACTAAAAGCATAAAGCTGGAAGAAAGAAAGATGTGTGCATGGGAGATGGCAGACAGGATGATATCATAATATCACTTATAATGTTAGGACCCTGCCTGATGACCTCAGTAATCACTGTTTAACATACATTGCAAGAGAGAAGACTGATTATCTTCCCCCCCCTTAATATAAGAAAAATACTTTCTACTAAACACTTTAAAACCGACCTATTTCAGAACGAACTCAGAACTTGCAACTGGAACCCATTAAAGACTCTTCCACTTAATGAAGCAGTATTATTCTTTAATTCTACTTTCCTTTCTATTCTAGACAAACATGATCCCGAGCGCACTATTAGAATGAAATCTAATACTGCCCCTTGGCTCTCAAATGAAACTAGAAAACTAATTCTCTCCAAAAGTAAGATCTGGAACAAATGGAGGTCCCATAGAATCAGCTCTGATTTCCATCACTTTCGCCAACTTAGAAATCTTACCAAAAAAGCCATCCTCACTGATAAAACAAAGTTCTACTGCAACCTACAAGAAACTAACCTAAATAAACCCAAACAATTTTGGTCTTCCATCAATAGACTCCTTTCTCCAGGTACTGCTAAAACTCCCTCCCCACTAAATGCCAACCCTGACACCCCTCTTCAAACTGCAAATACCTTTAACTCATTCTTCTCTGATACTATTCAATCTCTCGCTAGACAATTAAATACTAATAACTTTTATCCTCCTAACAATCACTTAAACTCTACCTGTAGCTTCTCTTTACAACCCATCTCTACCTCTTCCATCTTCAAACTACTTCTCAAACTCAAACCTTGTACTCCCTCTGCTGACAAGCTCCTCCCCTATTTTACAAAAGCAGCCAAAGAAATTGCTTACCCAATTACTTTACTCATAAATAGAACCATCCAAGAAGGAACCATCCTCATATCTGGAAAATCTCTCATATTATCCCACTACATAAAGGCGGTAACTCTATTGACTATTCCAACTTCAGACCTATTGCTCTTCTCTCTCCATTAGCAAAATTATGGAGAAATGTATACATCAGCAACTGGTACAGTACCTATATCTTCACAATATTTTAGCTAACTGTCAGCATGGCTTTAGACCTCACCATAGTACTACCACTGCCCTCCTTTCCTTTGCAGATACCATTAACAGCAATTGCAACAAGAACCTACTCTCTTCTGCCCTATTCATTGACCTCTCTAAAGCTTTTGACATGGTCAACCACTCTTCTCTAATTAGCATTCTCAATCCCTCTCATTTGATAGCCATGCCATCAAATGGTTTACATCATACCTCAGTAACAGACAACAAGCCGTTCTTTGGGAAAACCATATCTCCTCCTTACTACCCATTGCAATTGGTGTCCCTCAGGGCTCTATCCTTGGTCCTCTCCTCTTTTCCCTCTATATTAATGATCTCCACTCTGTAATTCCTCAAGCTACCTGCATTCAATATGCAGACGACTCTACTATCATTTGTTCAGCATCCACCTCCTCTGATCTAACCACTCTAACTCAAACTACTTTCAACACTGTAGAAACATGGTTTACTAGACGGTATCTACTTCTCAATGCCAAAAAAAAAAAACTTCTCCTCTTCACCCCCACCACTCATACCTCTCCACTTAACTTCTCTATCTACTCAAACAACAACACTATCATCTCTCCTGACTCCACAACAAAACTACTAGGAATTACCATTGATAACAATCTCTCTTTTGACCAACACATCAACAACACCATCAAAACTGTTAACAGAAAAATTGGATCATTATACCGTATAAAACCATTTCTTACCCCATCTACTAGAGCTACTATTGCTCACTCCCATCTTATATCTACTCTCTTCTATGCCTCTCCCATCTTCACCAACCTTAAAAAAACTAACCTAAACAAACTAGCAACTTGCTATAATAACATTGCCCGCTACGCCACTGGTAACCCTTTTAGAACACATCACTGCCTCAATTTGAAACAGTTAGGCTGGCTGGAACTACAAAACTATCTTAATATTTCACAACTTACAATTGCCCACAAATTACTGTACCAACCTAGTAACACCCCTATACTTTCAAAACTTCTACTCCATTATAACAATCTCACCTCTCTTCATTCCTCCTGCAAACTTATGACCAAACCCATAAAGGCCCACAACTTAGCTGGTGACTCTCTTTTCACCAATACTGTAGGCAGAGTATGGAATTTGCTGCCTAAAGAGTTAACACTAATCTCATCCCTACCTCTCTTCAAACAACAAATCAAACTACATTTCCAAGACCACTGGCTCTGTTCTTGTAGTACTCCAGGCCAACTTCCCTCTCCCTACTCTCTCCTAACCTTTAACCCTTCATTTTGCCTGAAAACTAACTTCTACCCTGCTTCTTTTCCCTGCTGTCCTCTTATGCTCTGACCTACTTCTACTATCTCTCCCACCTCGTCTTGACTGTCTTTTTTCTTCTCTCTTACTTACTGACTCTTGCCTTGTGCCATTGTTTTCTTTCCTTCATACTACTCCTGCTTCTCTTCCCTTCCGAGCTTTTACTGTAATCTACATGGCTGATGCCTTACTGCATAACCGTATGTATTAGGTAAACTTGCTTTGAAATCGACAGAACATTGTGTATGAGTTTAAACTTTTGAGTTCCTTTAATGTATGCTGATTTTATTAACTAGTTGATTTAAATGTATATTTTTATGTGTAAGTCTTTATTAACAATTTGTCTATCTGTCTTGGTTATGTTATGTGTGGAGCTTTTCTCCCCAGGCCTCTACTGAAAATGGACATATATCCAGCTAGACTAGCCCGGTCAACAAATGTAAAATAAAAAAATATATATATATATATATATATATATATATATATATATATATATATATATACATACATGGGTCTATGTTCTTTACTCGAAAGTACGGTTCATTGAACCTTACTTCCGGGAACTGACTTTCGCGAAAGTGCATTTTGTCAAAAATGCACTTTCATGGACAAATAAAAAACAAATAAACATAAACCCCCCCCCCAACACATTAAACATTGATATGCAGGGGGGCAAGCCCCCTTGCACCCCCTACCCCCCTACTTTAATAATCTCACTCTGAGATCGCACTACAGTGGGGAAAAGGGAAGGTTCCCTTATCCACACTGTACTATGATCTCAACAAGAGTTTCTTTAGTTGTATATCAACCGTATACATTGATATACAACTAATAGAACATGCTAACAGCATTTTTTTGTTTGTTTTCTTTAGCAAAAGTGCATTTTTGACAAAATGCACTTTTGCTAAAGTAATTTCAACAAAGTACGGTTCGATGAACCGTACTGTCGATAAAACAACAAGAACCCATATATATATATATATATATATATATATATATATATATATATATATATATGTGTGTGTGTGTGTGTGTGTGTGTGTGTGTCTATATATATGTCTATATACAACACATGAATGATTCCACAAAGCTTTCTCCCTAATGTTGTATGCCTCTATTGCATGATATGTTTGAGAAAGCAGCATACTTTCTTGCAGCTTGGATGGTGTAGTGGTATATTCCTCTGACTGTAGTGTTTAGGGTCATGGGTCCAAGCCTTGGGGCTTTTTTTTTTTTCATTAATGCTAAATGACCAGAATGCATATGTTTGTTAAAGCATTGCAGACTCTCCCAGCTTAGATGGTGTAGTGGTACTTTGCTATGATTGTAGAGGGCAGCATCCTGGGTTCAAGACTTGGTGTGGCTGAGTGGAACAAGGTCTGACGGGTACAGACTGATTAAGGCATTTTTAAGCATATTATACTTATAATTTTATATTATAAAATAATATTTATATACACATTATAATTTTACATTTACCTTCCATGACATCACCCTATGTGCTTTCATTACATTATATTCTTGTGTGACTATACTGTATGGCACACATGTGTTTATAATGGGGTTTCACATCTTTTCTACACTGACATCTCACTTTTGGTACTGCTGCACTACCCTGGTTGACAAAAAAGTTGTTACATAATTTAAATTTACTAAAATAATTTTAACACTACTTTCACATAGGAAAATAAGTTGCTTCTCATGGGACTCAAACTGTAAATGCCTGCATGTAAAGCTGTGACTTTAACCACTGCACTGCCTTAACATGGAAACTTCACCTGTCTATTTGCATTTAGCTCCTATGGGATGTTTAAGCTATGCTAAGCTGGCGGCCATAATGTGCATGCCCACTTAGCTACACTTAAACATTCCTTAGGCTAGTGAAAAAAATTATATATTATTATTATTATATTATTAGGTCATATGGGTGTGTATTGTGATGTTCTGACAACTACTTGGGACTGCAACTGTGAAATGCTGGTATTGATTTGGCTTTCAGGCTTCTATCATTCAGGGACTCCTGCTAATACATATCCTATCTATAAACTTTCTAAGTGTGTGAGGGCAATTTTTCAGTTGTGTCCCATCATTTGTGCCTTTGTTAACATGCACAGCTATAAGGAGATATTGGTATACATTTGCTTTCAGACGTCTACCCTTACGTAATTCATAGTAATGCATGACCTGTTCTCTATCAACTTTCTATGTTTGTGGGGCTGTGTTTGTGCTTTTTCACTTTTGGGGGATTTATTCCCTGTTATGTGTGCATTTGCACACATTTCCTGCTTTAGCAGGTTACAAAAGTGTTGTACAGCACTTTAACAATGCAGGGTGTGTGTCACAGAACCTGTCACACACCCCCCTGCATTGCTTTCTTGTTGTCATTTTTATTTCAGTGTCCCCGACACTGAAATGATCATTTTTTCATTTCAGTGTCTGCGGACACTGAAATACTGGCATAATATTAGAGCAAAGCTCTAATATTATGTCAGGTCAGCTTAGAAAGTGTTGTATGACACTTTCTGAGTGCAGGGGGCATGTTTAATGTCCATGCACTACTCGGACATGCCCCCTGCACTCGTTCACGGTTTGTGTCTGTGTAGATTAAACAGCAGCGTGCCTTCATGCATATGCAAGGAGTGCTGCTGTTCAAAACAGACATGAACCACTCCGTGCAAGAATAGTCTTATTCTTGCACAGAGATTCATGAAACTAGGGGCAAGTCTTTGTCCTGTGCAGAAAGGAACTTAACAATTATGTATCCTAGTACAGATGTGTGATTTTTTGAAGAAACATTAGATAAAGATCTGTGATCTCTCTCTCTATTTGAAATGAAAGAGCCTCTGGCAGGTTTAAAGTTTTGGGAATTCAGTTGTTTAGAAATTATATCATGTTATTACCTTTGTCTTTCTCTGGTACTCCATAAATTCTGATATTATTCCTTATGGATCTACTTTCCAGGTCATCAATTTTTTTCCAGAAGTACAAAAGAAATTCAGTTTTACTTTCAGACTCAGTCAGTCTAACATTCATGTCATTAAGTGCTTCCTCAATGAATTTAATTGGATCTGAATGTTTCTTAATCACATCATTAAGTAAGTGTAGTCGTTTTTTACTGTCCAGTTTTATATTGTCTATTTTACTCTCAAACTTGTCCATTTTTACTGAAAGATCCTGGATATTTCTGATAATGTATTGAATCTCCTTTTTCATCATACTTTCCTGAAGAGAGGCTATGGAGTGACATATATCTGAATTAGATTTAAGAGAACTTCTGACAGGATTAAAATAGAAGAAAAGACTTTCATAGGTTCATAGATTGGTACTAGGCTATCGGCCCTGGGGCCTATACAAGCCTAGCCATAACAATTCCTGGCTATTTCTTCCACACTATTTACTTCCCTGGACCCCTGTCTAGCAGGGCGACTGATGTGATCCCTGGGGTGAATTTCCTTTCTCCCATCCAGTCATCAAGGTTCCTTTTGAAGAAGGCCAAAGAGGCGCTCTGCTTGATATGTATGGGCAGTCTATTCCAGAGTCTGGGGAGTCTCTGAGTCAGGAACCTATCCCTCCAGCATGTTTTGTTTATTGTGATGACAAGGTTTAGATCCCTGGAGCATGTGGCTCTGAGGGATTGGGATTTCTTTAAGTATAGCATGTCCAACAGCTCTGGGTTTTACATGGCCTTGTATGTTAAGCAGAGATCACCTCTGAGTAGACAATATGCGACAGAGTATAGCTGGAGTTTTTTAAGGTGATCAGCATAGAGCATCTGCTTTAGGCCAGTGATTCTTTTAGTGAGGTATTTCTGCAGCCTTTTCAGTTGTTACAGATGTCTTGAGAGGTACATACCAAATGGGTTGTTGTATTCTATAATGGGTCTAATGGGGGATGAGTACAGTTGGACAATGACCTCCTTTTTTCTGGATGAAAAGCTCTTAATGATGAGGTGTGCCACATAGAAGGATTTCCTGACTGTTGTGGCGATGTGGTTATCGAAGGTGAGACCACAGTCCACCTGTGTCCCTAAGTCTCTTATCACATTTTCGCTGTTTAGTGTACTGCCACCTATGTGGTAATTCATGGATACATATTTTTCCCAAAGGGGATAACTATACATTTCTTGGCACTGAGCTTGAGTCCATGGCTCTGGCACCAAACATCTGTTTCTGTAAGGCCCTTTTGTAGAGTATCCACATCATTTGGGGATTCAATAATGGCTCCCAGTTTGCAATCATCTGCAAACTTTGTTAGCCAGAGTCCCTTAGTGTTGGCCTGTACTTCAGAGAAGTCGATGCCAAACAAGAGCAGTCTCAGGACTGAACCCTGAGGTACTCCACTTTTCACTTGTCTGGAGCTGGATTTAGAGTCAGCTACTTTTACATTGTGGGTTCTGTCAGTAAGCTAGTTGGCAACCCATCGAGTGACATAGGGATTAATACCCAGCTTAGTAAGTCTATCTATGATTCCAGAGTGGGGGATGGTGTCAAAGGCCTTGGTAAGGTCCAGATAGGCTGTGTGGACCGCCTTACCCTCGTCCATGGCTCTGGAAACTGATTTGAAGAAGTCAATCAGGTTCAGGAGACAAGATCGGCCCTTCCCGGACCCAAACTGGGTGGGGTCCAGTGTTTGAAGGTTGCCAATGTTTTTATTTATAAGGTCCATGATAATACGTTCTATGACCTTGCAGATCAGGCTCATCAGACTGATGGGGCAGTAGTTCCGGGATCAAGGTGGATCCCCCTTGTGGAGTGGGATAACTGTAGCTATGTGCCACTCAGTGGGCACGAAGCTTGAGGTGAGGCTATGATTAAACATGACACTTAGGTGAGGTGCCAGTTCATTTTGTAGTTCATGTAATACACAGCACGGGATGTCATCTGGTCTCATGGATGCTGTATTCTTAGCTTTGGAGAGTGTGTTTTTTACCTGTGTGGCTGTTATTACCAGAATTTGGTAATCATCCAGTATTGAGATGGGCCATTTATGGAGTGAGAGGGGGGTGAAGTTGGCACTGAATTGGTCTGCCAGGATATTGGTAATATCCTTGGGATCAGTATGTTTAATGCCATTCTGTTGTAGCTCAGAGCAGATATGAGCATTGCCATTTAGATGCTTGACATAGTTATAGTATGCCTTGTGGTTGTCTTTGGAATTTTTGGCAATTTTATTTTCATAACTAGCTTTGGAGGATTTTATGAGGGATCTCAGCTTCTTACTGAGGCTGGTAAGGGAGTTTTATGCATCCTGGGATTTTCCACTTTTGTGCAACAGTTTCTTCCTTTTGTTGTAAAGTTTATTTATGGCAGAGGGCCACCAGATTGGCTTCCTTTTTTTGGAGGAGAGCATCTTGGTTCTATTTGGGATGGCACGATTCATGCATGAATGGATGTGCTCGTACAGTGCCTTAGTGTAGGATTCAGCAGTCGTTCAGCTCCCATCTGCATGGGTGTCATGAAGTTTGTCACTTCTAACTTGAGTAGCATGAAGTTGGCTTTGGAGAATTTTTTTATGGAGGTTTACTTACTGGGGGTGGGATGTGGATGTTAAGGGTGATTAGTTTATGGTCAGACCTGACCAACGAGGGGGTGACTATAGGTGTGGAGCATCGATTTCCCATGCTGGTAATGACCAGTTCTAGGATATTGGAGCCCCTAGTGGGACTATGGATTAGTTGATCCAGGGCATTGGAATTTATGAATTCCAACAAACGTTGGGCAAAGGTGTTGGTACATGAGTAGTTTTCCCAGTTAATGGCAGGGTAGTTGAAATCACCCAGTATTTGGGTGTTTGGTTGTATCTTAATATTTTCCAGTATGTTTAGAAAGGTGTAGTGAGAATCTTGGGGCATGGTGGGGGATCTGTAGCAAGCTACAATTTGGATTGCAGTCTTACCTAGTGTTAGTTGCACCTGGAGAATTTCAGACGCATTGTGTTGGGCAATTAGCCTGGTGGTGTGAATATCCTTGGTGAATATGGACACCCCTCCACCTTTAGTGTTTTTCTGTCCTGGTTTGGTGGCCGAAAAGTGTGGTAAGAGTTGTAGCCTGGTATTGCAGGGGTGGTCTCTGGAGCCTTGAACCAGATCTCAGTTACTGCACAGATATCAATGTTCTCCATTTTTAGGAGTGCCTCGAGAGAGTGCATTTTGAGGTTTAGACTTCTAGAATTGAGTAGTATTACCTTCAGAATTTGCATGCTTGTACCTGTTATGGTGGTGGTTTTGTCCTTTGAACTTTGCCTAAAAAGGCACTATAAGGGTGGCAAGAGCCTTAGCAAGTAACCTGAATCCCAGGGGTAACAGGTGCAGACCATCTCTGGCAAAGCATTGTGGTCTGTTGATCATGTCATCCCAGGCAGACAGATACTGGATCCCCTTTGAATGACACCAGAAGCTTAGCCAATTGTTGAAGTCAATCATTTTGTCCTTATTTTGTGGTATCATTCTGGGCAAAGGCAGGATGCTACTCAGGGCTGGAGTCTTACCTGCCTGAGCCACATGATCCAAGAGCTCTTCCATGTCTCTTTTCATGTAGTCCAGGGAGGTGCATCTCGAGTCATTCACTCCAACATGGACAATGCCAGAGTCATATCTGTACTTGTTGTGGAGTGACTTGAGTACATGTGTTATGTGGTGGATCCTGGCACCCAACAGGCAGCTGACTGTAATTTTCTACTTGTTCAGCCTGGTGAGTGGGATATCAGTGTGCCTGACTATAGAGTCACCTATGACTAAAGTGTTAGGTATGTTGTCTTGCCTTAGGGGCTGTTGCTGGGTGGCACACTGGTGTTGTGAGCTATGTGACACTTTGGTTGTGATTGGTGTTTGTTTGCATTTCAGCCGGAGGCCCTTGTTGCTTGGGCAGGTTACAGTTAAGGGCCTCCGCATATCTGGATTTAATGTTACTATGTGTGGGTGTTGGTGGTGTGGGTTTAGAAGGGCTATGTGTTGCTTGAGGTGTAGTGTGGGCATTAACCTTCTCTTGACTGTCTAGCACATTCTTGGGTGGAGAGAGCTTTGCCCCCAGTTTGGCTATGTAAGTACATTCTCAAAGGTTGTAGTGTTGGGTGGTAGGAGGAGAGGGTTGCCTGTGTACATGAGGCAATTGCTGCATTACCCCAGTATGCCCAGATTCAGCAGGTGGACAGGAGAATTCACCAGAAGCTGACCCTTGGACATGCCTTGTTTGGTGCTTTTTTTGTAAAGTACAGGAGCTGTTTCCCTTGCCTTAGCAAGGTACTTTGCAATTATAGGCTGTTTAGTGCCTACGATTAATTTCTCCTTATTAACCAGGAGAGTTGAGTGCTTGTATCAGTTTAAGGCTTCCTAGTGCTTTCCAGCAGGTATTAGAGCAAGTGCTAGTCACAGGGATGCTTAAAGATAAGATGAAAAAAATGGTTTATCCTAAACACTGCAGTGTGTACTGGATAAGTTAGATGTGAAAGTAGGTAACTTAAGTTTTACCTGTCTAAAAAGTTAAGTTTTAGTGGAGAGTCACTATTTTTAAAACAGCAACATAGATTGAAAGAGGGTGGTCACTTTTGTATTCTGGTACTATGGAATACCGTAGGATGGCCAATAAATTTAAATAGTTGAAGGGAAGTGATTTCACAAAATGATAATTCTGTGCTTACTCATACAAGCCAGTGAAAGCAGAGAGGAAATGAGATATATGGTCAAATTAACATAAGAGACAGACAGGCAACTAGAAAGACAGTGGTATTTAAGAAACATGAGAGTAAGCGAGTGGGTGGGTGGGAAAAAATCCTGCCTGATTCACAAGAGACAGAGCTGTGGTCTCTTTTGAAGTTTTAATATGCAGTTTTCTTCTTAATTTTGACCAAAAATTATTACTAAGTAACTAGATATAGTTATATACTTAATTTTGTAACATTAAATTGAATATTCCTGTCAAAATAACTTAAAAGAGGCAAAGCAAGATGTTTGTACTGCTATCTGCTTGGCATCCTAGCCATGCCCCCTCTTCCCAGTTCATTTTAGGAGAAGCTTAAAACATGTATTCATAATGTGATTTTTATTAGCTATTCTTGGCATTTCTCAGAAAAGTCAAACAAACATATTTTAGGCAGTGATGATAATGATTCTAACAAATGCAAAAAGTAACAAACAAGTGAAAACAAAAACCAGAAGACAAAATTACCCTGTACTTGTGAATGCCAAGGGAATTCTTGTATAGTCCACACTTGTAAATTCTCCACACTCAAATGGCTGCTGTAGACAAAATCCAGGATAAAATCAGTTATGTTGGATGCTAAATAAATGTCTACAAAGAGGTCCTATGCAACAAAATATCCATATGAATCAAGTAGTAAAGAAGATTTCTCCAAAAGCTTTTTTGAACCAATACTGTGAAGTGCTTTTCATCCCACTCAATAGTGGGACTTCTTCAGACAAACAGATTCTAACAAAAACCAAGGTTTACATACTGATTTTGGCGCCAAAAAGGTGCCGTTGCTAGGTTACAGTTCTGTGCTTCAATTAGTTAAAGGTATAGTGTCCTAACAACTAGTGAAATGAATCTATGAATGAATTTAAAACAAAATCAACAAAACTTCAGAACCATTAAAAAGATTAAAAGCATCGCTAAGATGTCATTATTACAGTATCTAAATATATACTAAATATAAAACAAATATAAAAATATATAAAGTATATATGATAATACAAATCACATCTATATATTACTACATGTTTCAGACTAAGGAATGAGCAGTAAAAAAAACAAAAACCAGTATGTACAAAAGTTACTCAACTTGAGCACTGAATACATATATAAATAAATCACATCAAAGAATCGAGTGGTTACAAAAAAGAAAGAACAATGTTGTGGGAAATTGCTATTCAAAGATGGTACAAAGTCACGTTGGAACTACAATAGTCTAGTCATAATCCCACCTAAAACACATGCCTAACTACAAAGTCTAACAAAGGTCATAAATATATGTTCAGGATATACAGTGACACCTGAACAGAGAACTATTAAATAGTGCAATTAATGTTTGTAGTCAGGTCATGTAGAAAGCATATGTATTGTAATTGTACAAGAAATATGGTAAAAATGTATATGCTAACATGTAAATGATAAATTTAAAATCAAACAGCACCTAGTAAACCTATATAAGGGTAGAATGCAAGGTTACTGAAGACAAATTACTCCATAAGTGCACGGTAATGTACAGAAATTCACTCAGAAAACAATGCAAGCAGACCCACACCCCCACAAGAGTATATAACATGACAGTGATATGTATCAACATCATAGGCTTCTCAATTTCAGTAACGGATATAATGTGATAGTCTCATTAAGGCCTGGGGGGGCATTGGCATGGCACCTAATCTGCCAAAAAAGTTCTAGTACTTCCAACAGGACTTCAAAGTTAGTTCAACGTTTTAACAGACATGGCTGTGAGCTTTTAGAAATGATATGCAAATATTATGAACTGCAAGCCACAGAAATTATGCAGATAGCTACCAGCTTAAATGAGACAATTCAACAGCATTCGAATTTTATTTGTTACCAATATGACTATGACAGGATTTTCTTTAGCATAGACCAATATATTGATAAAATTAAGGAAGGAAAATGCAAGAAACTGAAAAGGGACAGAATAGCGTACAGTAACGGGTTAGCATACCCTAAACCTCCCCCCTCCCAGAATAACGCTAATTTTACTTCTATGGCTACCCTCCAAAGTAACATCATAGGCCAAAATGAAGAAAGAAATAATATTAATGAAGAAAATGGATTCAGTAACAATAACAACCGATCTTTTCATCAAGAGAATGATAACAACAGTGCTGAACAGGTATCCCATGTTGGGACCCCACAGCACTCCTCAAATTTTCGGACAGGAGCCTCTCATTACAATTTACGGAAAACCACTTATTACAGCCCCAACTATCGGAACAGGAACAACACCAACAACCGAGGGAGGAGGGGAGGTAAGCCTGGATACTTCAAACCATTTGCCTATTTTATACAATTCTTCTAAAGACTTTAAAATTTTCAATTTTTCTTCAGTTTATGTTACACCAAATATTATTGAATTATTAGCACAAGGTCATTCATTTGTTCCTACCTGTCGGGCTAATTTAGTTACAACTATTGTTGATTTTTTAAGTTGTTTTTGAGGAAATTAAATTTGTGCATGTATTTTAGTAATACAAATCCAGTTGACAACAAGTTTCATATAGCAAGCACATTTATTCCACCGACACATCCAGTTTTGGCAGCCTTTGAATTAATGTGTGAAAACAACTTTAGGAATATGCTTTACCTAAACAAACAGTTTAATGTACAACCTAATATTTCCAAAGAGGACAGATTGTCTCTTACATTATTAAAAAATACTGCTATTCAGTTTATTCAACCTGACAAGGGTGGCGGTTTGGTTATAATGACACAATCACAATATATTGAGAAAATAGAATCTCTCCTCGACAATACTGCTTATCAATTATCTTCCAAGAATGAAATGTATCAAGCGTATAAAATATAAAATCTATATTTAATGACTTCTTTATAGAGGGAAGGATTGACTTGACTACATTTAACTATTTGAACATGCTTGCACCCAAGATTCCTATTATTTTTGGCATCCCCAAGATTCATAAGTCCCTAATTAACCCCCCCCCCATGCGACCACTAGTAGATGGACGTAATAATATGATGTATCCATGTGCCAAAATGATTGATTCAATTTTGAAAAAATATGTACTGAAAGAAAAAAACATATGTAAGGATTCATGGTCTTTTTTGTATAATATCAACAACGTCGAGTATAATGATTCATTTAATTTCTTAACAGTCGACGTTAAAGATTTATATACATGTATACCACACACAGAAGGTATTGAATATGTTAGCTATATGTTGACAAAGCACCAAGCACCTACACTTGAGGTTGAATTAGTTGAACAAATGCTTGATTTAGTGTTGTCCTATAATTTTTTTACCTTCAATAATAATATTTACTTACAAAAAATAGGGGTGGCCATGGGTTCACCTTGCGGCTCTAGTTTCACCAATATAGTCATGGCCTATTGGGAACAGGATATAACAAGTAGAAATCATGACCTTACGAATAAGATCAGATACTATACATGCTTTTTAGATGATATTTTTAGTCTAATCGAAGGGAATGAAGATACAGCACATGAATTAGTATCATTTTTTAATACTAGTTCTAACTTTCTAACTTTTACATTCAACTTCAACAGACAGGATTAGTTATTTAGATATAGATTTAAGGAAGGACCTTAAAATAAAGTTTATTATGCTAACATACACAGGAAAGATACTTATAGGTTCATAGGTTCATAGGTTCATACTAGGCTATCTGCCCAAGGGCATTTATAAGCCTAGCCCATAGTTATGTGGCTTTCGCCACCCCTTTAGTTTGAATAAAACTATGCCTATTATTTTGCTTATTCTAATACTTTATTACACTATTCAAGCTGCCATCTCCTTTATCAGAAAAAGTCTGTTGTAAAAGGTCAATTAAATGCAGGCGGCCCAAATGGTATCAAGGAACGATGACTTTCATGATGAATGTAGACTTTTGTGTTCTATGTTTACCATGAGAGGTTATCCTAAACATCTTATTGATGAAGTCATATCTGAGGTTGGATCAAAAAGAGAAGCAGGTACCTATATGCCGATTCTTTATGCCTTGAATCAAGTACCCGTTCCTTTAAGTACTAGTGAACCCATGTATATTAATGTTTCTTTTATTACTCCCTATAGCTTAGACAGTAACTTTATTTCCCATATCATTAATAAAAATTGGAACATCATATCTAACGATGGTGTTCTGAGTAAAAAAATACCACCTAAGCCAAAGATTGTCTGGAAAAAAGGGAAAAACTTGAAAAAGATTTTACAAAACAATGTGTCACTAGGAACACAGAGAGTGGGTATGTATCAGTGCAATATGTGTAATTATTGTGCACATATGATTACAGGGCAGACATTCACAGTAAGGAACATTACATGTGACCTCAAATATAAATTCAACTGCTTATCAACAAAAGTAATTTACTTGGCACAGTGCCAGGCTTGTCCTTCATTTTATTTAGGAAAAACTGATAGGAAACTACAAGAACGGGTCTACGAACACCTATACGCAATCAAGAAAAAGAAAACAGAGAATGCACTTGCTAAACATATTATTGACAACCCTAGCCATAAATTCAATTTTAAAGCAATTCATACCGTTTCACCTGACAGCCGGGAAGGACCCATTGAAGTCCTATTGGAAGTACTAGAACTTTTTTGGCAGATTAGGTGCCATGCCAATAGCCCCCCAGGCCTTAATGAGACTATCACATTATATCAGTTACTGAAATTGAGAAGCCTATGACATTGATACATACCACTGTCACGTTATATACTCTTGTGGGGGGGGGGGTTGCTTGCTTTGTTTTCAGAGTGGATTTCTGTACATTACCGTGCACTTATGGAGTAATTTGTCTTCAGTAACCTTGCATTTTACCCTTATATAGGTTTACTAGGTGCTGTTTGATTTTAAATTTATCGTTTACATGTTAGCATATACATTTTTACCATATTTCTTGTACAATTACAATACATATGCTTTCTACATGACCTAATGACATTAATTGCACTATTTAATAGTTCTCTGTTCAGGTGTCACTGTATATCCTGAACATATATTTATGACCTTTGTTAGACTTTGTAGTTAGGCATGTGTTTTAGGTGGGATTATGACTAGACTATTGTAGTTCCAATGTGACTTTGTACCATCTTTGAATAGCAATTTCACACAACATCATTCTTTCTTTTTTGTAACCACTTGATTCTTTGATGTGATTTATTTATATATGTATTCAGTGCTCAAGTTGAGTAACTTTTGTACATACTGGTTTTTGTTTTTTTACTGCTCATTCCTTAGTCTGAAACATGTAGTAATATATAGATGTGATTTGTATTATCATATATACTTTATATATTTTTATACTTGTTTTATATTTAGTATATATTTAGATACTGTAATAATGACATCTTAGCGATCCTTTTAATCTTTTTAATGGTTCTAAAGTTTTGTTGATTTTGTTTCAAATTCATTCATAGATTCATTTCACTAGTTGTTAGGACACAATCCCCGGGATTCATGAAGCTCGGCACAAGGCCGGCATAAGGGCTGCGCCGGCGGTGCAGTGAATAGCCGGCGTAGTAGCGCCATATGCATATTAATGAGAGTGCACCACAATCACAGACACGTGCGTAGTGTACGTGAGCGAGCCCAAGTAGGATGCGTCCGGAGGCGTGGCTAAGCCGGCATGCGGCGAGCAACCTAATGTGCTGACTGCCACGGTCCGCCCATAATAGTAGTGGCAGCAGCCAGGGCCCGTGCAGAATGAAACGCACGTAGAGTATGCAACATAGTACCCGTCCCAACTAAACGGATAAGCAAATACAACCCACGAAGGCTTAAGTGTACCCGTCCAAGGAGCAAAGGATACGCATGAGACCGCGTGTGTCCCGCAATGCACCGTCACTGGTTATACTCAGAGAAGGTGTACAGCAGCATGTCAGCGCCGCACCGACATAGGAGTAGCGGCTAAAGGTCACCACCTGTCCCACTTTGCGAGGGCAGTCCCTCTATGGCCAGTTGTGTCCCGAAAAAATATTAAAATGGCAAATGTGCTAAGAGTGTAGGACATAATGATATCCCGTATTTAATGTAATGGTAGCATGAATTTGTTATTTCTGTAACTGAAATACCTAAATGACACAAGAAACAGAATAAGCAACCAAACTGCCACAACAATAAGCTTGTATTTAGGCAAACAAGTGAAGTTCTACGCTATATAGTGACCGTGTGTATGTGTCGGTGTGTAAACTCAGATGTGAGTCGGAAATATCCCACCTTGGCAACTGGAAAAGGTGGCAACCCAGTAGCGACATGGGCATGGTCACCAGGGTTACCAGCTGTCCCAATGTGCCGTGGACAGTCCCTCATTGGACAGTTGTGTCCCTGCAAAATCGAAAAATGGAAAATGACCTGAGATTCCCTGCAAAAATATTCCCAATATACATGTAATAGTAGCATAAAACATATAATTGTATATGAAACACATGCATGGCATAAGAAACTGAATAAGGAACCCAAATGCTAACAGAATAAGCGTATTATGGCAAACAAGTAAAGTCCTGTCAACTCCACTTACTGTGGGTATGTGTTGTCTTGCAAAATCCGATGTTCCCACAAAACATGTCCCACTATGGTCATTGGAAAAGGTGCCAACCAAAATGGTCACAAGCAGCAGTGACAGTACATAGCCGGGTAGCTGTGTTGACATAACAACAGGAAGGAACCAAGATACCTTAAACACAGGCAAACATGTGCATAGCAGCATATCCCACACCCAGCAACGTCTCTGTCGCATACACTGGATGGCGTATGTTGAAGTGTAATATCCAGAAGCAGAACCCATGCATTCAGATGTAATACACAATAGCCTCATTGTAGCATGTAAGTCCCACCATGTACACCTGTGCACCCAAACCTGCTAGCATCTGTGTGCAGCTATTCACCTACACACAATGTGCATACCTGAAATGTGGTAAGATGTTTGTGTTAGGCAGTGCCACGCGGGCAAATCATTACCCACATGTCACCAACCCACCTCAGGTACAGATATGGAAATGGCTGCATGTGAATGTGTCTGCAGAATGTGTACATCCCGCATGTGGTATGTACCCGTCGAAACCATATAGGTTTGCATATGACACGGTGCACATAACTGTACACATGTGGACAAGTCGGGTTGTCGAACCACCGCATCGATGATTAGCTATGCAGAGAAGTCGAAGACATATAGCGGAACACGTGCCTACCAAACAGGACGTCCTAACAGGGTGCTACATGCAAAGAAGGGGAAGGTGGGACATCACATGTGGAGAGTAGCATTGCCGGACGGCCAAATACACACGGTCAAGGTAAAGGACAGAACAACATGCATATGGCCGGATGGATGTTGTCCGAAAAATATATATAGAAACACATATGAAGTGCCAGTTTAGACTCAAAATACTATATAATGCATTGAATTGTACCGTACAATATGGCAGTAGAACTGATCCTGCATGTAATTGGTGAAGCTAAGCTGTAGTGTGATGGAATTCTGACCCTGGCAGTAACCAGTACAGCAGGCTTATGTCTCTCAGCATTAATTATCTGCTGGCTTACAGAACAATAAATGTATGTACATGCATAACATCACCTTCCTCTGAGGAGGATGGCCTTGTGAGCTCTATCGAAGATAAGAGTACAACTCCTTACCAGAGAGACAAAGCAACGTATTAAGAAATTAACAGACTACTGTATTGGAACAGTCCAGGGTCCTTGAAACAGCTACAATCACAGAAGGACACTGTAATTGACCAGGTGCCTTGCAAGGCTGTGTTATTCACATGGGAAAACATTTTAAAAACACGACCCCAGCACCCACGTATGTATAAACTATTGCGGACCATAGTGATGGAAATGCCCTGTGACCGTCCACGTCAGTGAGGTGGGCAAAAGCTGATTGTAAACACTATATAAAGAAGTTGCTTACTGTATAGAGTCAGACAAACCTCCCATACTTGGACTGTATATTATTTTGCTTGCCTGTGTACACTACTAAAACGTTGTGAACCCGAGACTCCTGTGTTATTGACTGTCACTTAGAAAAGCCTACTGATAACTACAGTCTGGTTTTAACAACTTATTTGACATTGTGATCCTTGTAATCCGGAATTCCCTTGGTAAGCTACAGGTCAGAGTGCATGGGTGGTTAGACATCTGCGCAGGAGAATTTGCCTAAATGGTTCTTCTTGAATGAAAAGACCTCCGACTGAATTGTTGTGTGTAAAAAGGCTATCCACTGCCTGATCTGTGGCTGAAAAGCGGAAAACTGGATCCCAAGAAGAAAACGTGCAGCCTTAAACAGGAGGCTCAGGTAAGGAGTGTTTGCCTCTTTGTCTCTATTGTAGATCAGGGACCAGACTACATTGTGTTTCTGTTAATAGTTGTGATAGCGGTCAAGACCAATCCAAATAGTGTTAAATCTGAACATAGGTCAGGGAACACAGAGCAGAGTAAATAGTCATTGTAGACACTACAGTGGATACAGGGAAGGAGATACCATGTGGCATGAGAGAAGTGCACGTAACAGTGGGTAGAGGATATGGGAGATTAGTGAACAAACAGATCATGTGATCCGCGTTTGATGGGTGACGTGAAGTATATGCAATCGCAGAGAGCACATAATGTGAGATATTCAGCAAAATGGGGTAATAAATATGACATTGATGGTATATTAGACAAAATATCGTTACTGAAACATTGTAATCTCTGAAAATGTGATGCACATGTTCTAGGGTAACCACCTGTCCCACCCTGTGAGGGACAGTCCTCTTTGGCCAGTTGTGTCCTGCAAACAAACCGAACACATGGCAAATGTCTTGATATCTCAGGACAAAGATTTCCCAGATATCTTTTCAAATGGTAGCATAAAACACTAATATTGTATCTGGAACAACAAAATATCATAATAAACAGAATAAGCAACTGAAATGCTACAAGAATTGGTAGCTCTCCTGGCAAAAGTGAAGTCCTGTCCTATGTACTGGCCATGGGTATGCTTTTCCAGGCAAAGTACACGTTCCGAACACTAATGTCCCATATTGTGCATTTGAAAAGGTGGCAGCCCTAAGATGTGCAGGCGACAAAACAGCGACAATTGGGTATCCGTCAAGCACATAGGTGGATTGAGGTAGTGAACCGAAGGGAACAGAACACTACAAATGCGAAAGCATCATACGTACACAAAGGAGATAATAATACAGTAGTAGCGACAGCCCCCCCCCTCTACCACCTCCGATACCACATCCAGGATATGAAGCAGGAGGGCAGGCTAGTCCCCCCCACGTTGTCCTGTGGCAACAGAGGTATCACAACGACCAAATGTAAGAGAAGCTATTGAAACCACATCCCGAACTCGTAACATACCTAGGGACACTCGAGTAAGAAGACAGTCACTAGAACAGAGTGAGGATATCTGTCAATTAATTGAAGTACCGAACCCTCATGCAGGACAGGAAGGCCAGGACCCAACCCCGTAGTGTATAGACCGTGG
>NC_056732.1:277690627-277700627 GCF_019279795.1 Protopterus annectens
CCAATGTACACATCCAGCATCACATCGTACCCTATGTCTCAGGATGTTACGCCATGTGCCTCCTGTACAGGTCACACAGTGGTGCAGGCATATCATGCTAACTACACCGAGTCAGGTACATGTGACATTGCACAGTCATCAGTCATGTGGCCCCTCATGCTCACTATTTGCTTACATACACTACATGCTGTCAAAGAGTATTGTCCATGCCTACATATACCACATCTACATACCTGGCAGGATTCTAGCTCATCCTACTCATATTGCTAACAACCATACAGGTGTCAGTGTGGCAGATATATCATGTAGATATCATTGCATCAGTTACATCACACATAGTGCATACACATCACCTTTGCATAGTGACAGTCATGCAGTGTGTATCACATGGATACTGTCCCTATACATGCATATCACATTGTACATGGTTGCTGTACACACATGCCCCACATGGTGCTGTGGTTGCCATATACCACTATGGCGTGGGTACACATGTGCAGGGTCGCATTTCTGGACCGTATGTCTAGCTGGTACATTGGGTGCCCTTGTACCTATGCCATACACACATGTACATGCAGGCAGTGTTACAATAACACATAAGTGGTGTACCTTACACAATGGATACAACTTTACATGTCTCAGTATAGTCATGCCGTGATGTCTACCCGGCTCAGACAGTTTACATATGCAAATGACAGTCATCAAACACATCTGTACTCACCTGCATACCACTAACACAGGGGTGGCATCTACTCTGCCATGGGCCATGTTCTCCGCATTACTGATGCATGTAGTACTCCTACATGGCGTTTGCAGTGGGCAGGGTGGGAGGAGCACTCCTGCATGTGTGCACACATGCCACACTGCTCAGCCTGGGCATCTGTGTGACCTCCACAGACTGGACACACACCGTGCTGTGGGACATTGGTCCTGTGCACATCCCACAGGGACACACTGTGTCACTAGTCATGTGATAGCTCCCTTGCTGGTAGGGTGACACAGACCCATGGTACCACCACAGCGGAAGTACTGTATAGACATACAGTTGACATCCACCTCTGCCGTTCAGTGGACACTACCATGGGGTGACACTACTGTGTACATTGCACATGTGTTTACACACGGCCCTGCCGGACATCATTGTTGCACACATTGCACCTGCTACGGAATGTTTGGACATGGTTACTTGCTGTTCCCTCCATTTCTGGTACCTATTCTGCTACTACTCTGTCCCATATGTGCAGGCCATACATATCCTGTTTATGTACATAACATTAGGCCATCCCTCCATCATGCATGCTATGCCTGTGATACTGTCTATGATTTCTGAACATATCCATCATGACAGCTTTGCATTACACATAATTGACATAGTCACCCCTACTGCGAGGGATACGTGCACGTCATGCGCATTCCGTATGACATCGACGGTATATGCCCATGCACATGTGTGCTGTGACACTATACATACATGTCCCATCCCCTGCTGTGGCACTTCATTGTTCGATATCCACTGACAGCATCAGCGTGGGTGGTGGCATTGTTCTGTGTTTGAATCCCTATGGCGAACCTTGGGTTATCACGGCCGTGTACATGTTGTCCCACTGCTGTGCACACGTTGTCCACAGTCGTTGGTATGCTCCGCGGCTTAGCATTACATAACCACCTTTCACCACTCTCTGCCTGATGGACAGGTATCTTTACTTACACACATCGTTCACATACAGTGCAGATTAGTCATACGTATCATGCGCTACACACCAGTACATCTCGTGGGTTCGACTTACCTTTCCGGCCTTTGCTTCTGTATTCGTCAAGATTCTCCTCTAACTCCTTGTTTTTAATGCAGTTTGTGTTCGGTATGAACATACGGTTTGAATATCCAGGGAGTCTTCCTTTTATTCGTCGTCACCTGAGGCATGTGGGTTCATCACGCCAATAGCTGTTCCTCGGTGTGTAGTTATGTGCATATCACTGGTGATCCTCCTCCATTAAATCGTTACCCGAAAACTAGGCCATGGTTCATTCCTCGTGGTGGCCGCTTGGTTATTTGCACTACCTTCGTGGGGATGGTATGTATTGTATCATGTTTGTGTGACTGCATACGCTATGTGTGGTGTCAGGTACATTACGCTGTGGTGTTAGCCGTGGATTGTGTGTGTTGGGTATGGTATTTTGTTCGACATGTGGGTGTCCGTGTCCTGGCGGCGTCTGTCGATGGCGTTGTGCATTCAGATGTGTAACATAGCTGTTATATTCCTGTACACAACGGATGCAAGTATGCATCGGCTGCTGCTAGTGTTACCCACGTTGCTTGTTGCGGGTATGCCGCTGTCATTGACTGCCTGTATGATTCTGCTACGGTTTTGGCTGTTATTCCTTTGATATGTGCGATTGGGTATATCTGCGGATGTGGGTGATGGGTACGGGGTGTGGGTCTTGCATTTATACATACAAGATATGCTTGTGTGTGTGCTCCATCCCTGCTTGGGGAGATGCAGGTTACCTGTCTGTTGTTCTGGGAATGTTTGTTTTGTTGATGTCGTGTGGTGTTGGTATCGCCTGCATGTGTGCTTCCTGCACATATTCCTCCTTCACATCGGTTATATATCTGCGGATGTTCGTCCGTGCCTACTATCCATTGGCATTTTGTCACTGATAGTTACGGTGATTGTGGTCCTGTACTTGGGATGGCCTGTATGCTACCGGTAGCCTCCTATTCGTGTGCCGCTTGCTTACTTAACGGTCGTGGAACACACCGCGGTATTTATGGGACCGTAGTGTCCACGACGGTGCCGGATAGCACATTCGTATTTTTGCCGTACATGCCTGATGCTGTGTAACGCTGTTTACCTATCGTGTTGAGTCTACCATATGGCCGCCATACATACGGTCATGGTTTGTACATGCGTCCTTTGCATCTCCTGTTGGCTATAGTCCTGTGGTACATTCTGGGACATTTCCGCTTTGCATCGTTTGACGTCTCCATGCCTAGCCACTGAGGAGATGTCAGTACTACTTTGTGGGTACTGCTGTACATACGCCTCTGGTTCCTGTACTGTATGCCTACGCATGTTATTACACTCCGCCTGTGACATGTCACCTACATACACATTTTACAGTGGCACACACATTACACACACACAGCGGAACACACGACAACCTCACCTCACACATACACATATTGCCGCCATAGCTCTCAACCTTCCATTTCCAAAATGAGGAACACACACATTCATAATGTGGAACAGATGGGCAAACTGTGGAACACATACCAATGGCTTACTAACAACTTCAGCTACGAAGGTCATAGGATGGTTAAAATATGCTGATTTACTTACAAAGAAGAACCTTTAATGAATTACTATGATTAATTTCTATTTACCAGGATTTCATTTAAATACATTCATAACAATGAATGTGTGACTGACTATTTCAATGTGGAACTTTGAGGAACTGCGAGGAACATGAACTGTTTTAGACCCCAAATGAGGTACGTTCCTCATAATGATGTACACTTGACAGGTATGATTGCCGCTTTCGCACCGACGGTTGCACACAGTACCTACGTTGGCCGCATCGCCGGCGGCGGTGTGTACCTCCGCACTCATATCCTATGGATATGACACGCACATATCCCGTTACTATACCGTGGCCTGGCGATCATCCCGACCCGCGGTTATGTATTGATGCAGGTTGACATTTCCATGGCTGGCGTTCCCTGCTCTGCCCACCCTCCCGGATGATCGGGTTGTCGTTCACTATATTTACTATGTGTGGATTTCGCGTCTTACTTATCTGTAAACGTGCATCCCTGGGTTCCATATTAACCTGTTGTACTTTATATCTGTGTATGTGTACATATATTTCTACGTGTGTACTGATATCTATTTCCGTATCTGTGTATGCACATAAGTACATATGTAGTCGACTTGCGGCGACAGTGGCAGCATACTACGCCGTCTGCTGTAGGACCGGCATGCGGTTGAGGTGTTGGCGTTCCATGCTCTGCTGGCTATTGGGTGTGCAGTGTTTGGGTGGTACCTTTGTTGGAGTCACACATAGGTCCGCCCATACGGTACACATTACGGGCGGACATGTTTGTGTGGCGTCCATTTCACTGTGTGTGCAGGTAAGGAGGTGTCAGTCCATGGGGCCTACGCTGTCAAAGTATGTGCTATGCGTTCCCTCTTTGCCAGGGCGTAGGCATATTGGGTACGCCTCCGTCTACCTACTGGGGCTGGCACAGTGTGTTCATGGCGCTGAACGCCCTGTGCCTGTGCTTGCCTTGGCAGTTGTGGTGGGCTTGGTGGCCCTAGACCATTATGTCCCTGCAGCAGCTGTTTCCGCAGAATCATATTGTGTAGCATACAACATACTATGAATATGTGGGCACATGTGCCTGCAGAGTACTGCAAGGCTCCACCGGATGTATCCAAGCACTGGAACCGTGATTTCAACATCCCAAACACACGCTCTATGATTATTCTGGTTTGTGCGTGTGCCTCATTATGGCATTCTTGCATGTGTGTGTGTGCATTTCTGATGGGTGTCATCATCCACGGCTCCAGTGCATAGCCAGCATCCCCACAAGGTGACCTTGTGTGATGTCCTCTGGCGAATACCTGATACAGCTGTGAGGCATGCCAGATATGGGAGTCGTGGTAGCTTCCAGGGCTGCCAGCACACACATCCATGATAATGCCCTGCGCATTGCACACGACCTGGCAATTGATGGAGGGGTATCCTTGCGGTTTATGTAGCGTCTACCCTGCTCCCGGGCGGTGACTTGATTTCTATGTGCGCACAGTCTATCGCACCCAGTACCTCCGGTATTGTGCCACACGGTGGAAGTGGCGCATATTGCTAGCCAACTCCTCCTGAGATCTGGGAAGCTTATATACTCATGGGCATGTCGTAACATGGCATCCAGGAACTGGTGTAGTACCCTGAGTGCTGATGCCTGTGAGATACCCATTATATCCCCGGTTGGCCTTTGAAAGGTACCTGTAGCCAGTATTCACAAGCTCACACATACCTTTGTGTCCACTGGGATGGGGTCCCCTCTGTTGTCTCTTGTTCTCAGGCGTGGCCGGCACAGCTCCACTATTTGCTGTAACGTGTCCCTGTCCACCCTGTAGCGCTCTACTATCTCCAGGTCTTGCAGCCCCTGGTAGGTCACCCTTGGTCTGAACACTCTCCTTCTCCTATGAGGCCTACGGTAGTTGTTGGCACCCTCCTCTGCAACTCCGTCTGTCTCTGACACATACCTATGCATCACGGCCACGGGCGGCACCCAACATATACATCTTAAAAGTTCCCGTGTGTTTACATTCTATGGTGCGGCGGTTGGGAAATCGCGCTGTGTGTTGTGTGCATTCACACTTTATACTGTTGTGCTGTATACCCGGTGATGTCATTGGGTGTGTCTGTGCAGCCGTATCTGTGGATTATCTTCGGTGTTTTACCGCTGTAACTGCAACGGTATTGCCTGTAGTGTTACATTACAGTTGCCTGCATTGGCTTAGCTTTGCATCTTACATTACTGTTTCTGCACGCTGCACCTACTATTGCCTGCAGTGCATCCTGCAGGAACATGGCATATGATGCATTTTGTCTGCCGCCACCGTTATGCTACCTCTGTACTTGGCTGTGCTATTTCGTTCTTTGCTCTTTGCATTTCTACTACATCCCCTACTATCTTTGCATTCCTATGCCTCCCTTTCCCGTTTGCAGGAGTCTGCATGCAGAGTTGTCAGCTGCCGCGTTTGCCCTTCCTGGATTGATTGGTGTTGATTGCTCATTACGGCTCCAATTACACTGCTTCCGCATTTCCTCATATTCTCCGCATTACCTTCCTATATCCATGGTTGTTGACGGGCAGGCCGTCACATGACTGGGTTGGGGAACGTAGTCATCCTCGTGCACATGCATCTATCGCGGGCATTATGTACTCTCAGCGCATCTATTTCCTCACACGCCAATCCTGCTGCTGTGATGTGCATTGTACAGCCCATGTTTGCTGGCCTCCAATGTGCTTCCTCCTACAGTGGCACACCCCTCTGCGATTGACATGTATCCCGTGTAGGCCACTCCTCGGTGTACTACTGCTGCGCCGTTTGCTCCATCCTTACACCGGCGGTTTTGCGATTCACTATTATCTTCCCCCTTTTCATGGCCTTGACTGCTAATACATGGTTACGGCGCGAACACTGCCGCCACTCCTTGACAACCCTTGCGCTGGGGTTGAGGCTTTCCATACATACTATGGTGTGTGGTGGCTGTGCATCTGATGTGTATTATACTGCTCTTTTAGGACATTCTCATATTATTTAATTGTTTTGCACCTTCTGTGCACATATCCGGGGATTCTGCTGTGGTTTCTGCGTACATAACATTTATGTCATTATTTACAGTTTGGGCATGTTTTCTTTGGAAATTCTCGGTGCCTTTCGCCATTGGCATATTGCACCTGTATGATACCTGACGCTGACAGCCTTCCATTACTCCTTGGTCATGTTTGGCTAAATGTAAACCGTTTTTTTTGGTTTACATTGCCGTGCCCTTACGCTACGCCTGCCCAACTTCGTGGATCGCTATTTGCCTTCATTTGCATGGTGCAATACCGCACACAGTGTGATTAGCATACCTACGCCGGGGGCAGCGCGGGTCCGGCGCACGCCGGTAGTGCACGTGGGGTTGCTTCATACCTGAATCGCTCGGTGGCCATATTTGGCTTTATAACGCCGACGCTATGTGGGCGCCTGGCGCAAGGTTCATGAATCCCGGGGAATACCTTTAACTAATTGAAGCACAGAACTGTAACCTAGCAACGGCACCTTTTCGGTGCCAAAATCAGTATTTAAACCTTGTTTTTTGTTAGAATCTGTTTGTCTGAAGAAGTCCCACTATTGAGTGGGACGAAAAGTGCTTCCCAGTATTGGTTCAATAAAGCTTTTGGAGAAATCTTCTTTACTACTTGATTCATATGGATATTTTGTTGCACAGGACCTCTTTGTGGACATTTATTTAGCATCCAACATAACTGATTTTAACCTGGATTTTGTCTACATCAGCCATTTGACTGTGGAGAATTTACAAGTGTTGACTATACGAGAATTCCCTTGGCGTTCACAAGTACAAGGTAATTTTGTCTTCTGGTTTTTGTTTTCACATGATAATGAGTCTGTAATTACTATTGTGGATGTTATTTCTCTTTTTATGTGTATTTCTCTAAATGAAAATGTGACTTTTTTGAAATTATTTATCTAACAAGTGTAATGATTTTTGCTTAATAGTAGAATTGATTTAACTAATATTTTTTTCTTTCTTAAAGAAAGATTTTGGAGAGGGACAAGCCACAAAAGCAACATTTTCCCCAATAATTGCAAATCTGGTCTTAGTTCAAATGGAAGAGGAATTTCTTTACAAAATAGAAAACTTTAATAAATTGATTTTAATTGACACATTATTGACAATCCGTTTATATCTGGTGTTGTGAAATCAGTGATTTTGCATTTTTTTTATCTCATGAAAAAAATGTAGGCTGTTTCAAAATTTACCTAATTGGTAAAAGCACAATAATTTTCTTTACTTTAGGATCTACAAAGGATGAATATTTGTCTAACATGTATCATAAAATCATTTTTGTTAATAACACTTTTCACCCCAAAATATGTTAAAAGGAACATTATCATATCACAGCTGTTTAGGGCATCCACTGTGATGACAAGGGATAATGATTACTACAATCAGGTAGTTTTGTTTTAATCTAAGATCTTGGAGAGGGGTTTCTTCTGAAATCAATTTTATTGCATTGCTGATTAAGTTAGTAAAAAGGGAAAATTCATTATAGACATATTTTGAAGGGTTAAACATTGCTGAAGTTAATATATGTGTAAAAAGACTAATTATGAATCAGATATGGTTATTACCCATACTACCAATGTGGCAGAGGTTAAAATGTGATTAAGTCAAATTGGAAAATAATAATTGATAATGAAGATTTAAGAGAGTGTATTAGTAAGGAGCCATGTTCTGTGATTTAAAATGGAACAAATGTTAAATCCCTTTGGAAGGAAGTAACAAAGAAGTAGTTAAATATGTCTCTATTATAGAAATGGGCATGTTTAAATGTAGTTCTTTTTCAATTTATAAATGTATTAATGAGGGGACCATCATTATCATCATCATCATTCTCTTTCGGCTTTTCCGTTAAGTAGTCGCCAGCGGATCATCTCTTTCCATTTCTTCCTATCCTCTGCATCTTGCTCTGTCACACCAACCGCCTGCATGTCCTCTCTCACCACGTCCATAAACCTTATCTTAGGCCTTCCTCTATTCCTCTTACCTGGCAGCTCCATCCTTAGCATCTTTTTCCCAATATACCCATCATCCCTCCTCAGCACATGTCCAAACCAACGCAATCTCGTCTCTCTTGCTTTGTCTCCAAACTGTCCAACATGAGCTGACCCTCTAATATCCGATTCCTAATCCTATCCATCCTAGTCACACCGATTGCAAATCTTAACATCTTTAACTCTGCCACATCCAGCTCTGACTCCTGCCTTTTTGTCAATGCCACTGTCTCCAACCCATATAACATAGCTGGTCTCACTACACTCTTGTAGACCTTCCTTTCACTCTTCACGGATACCCGTCTGTCACAAATCCTGACACTCTTCTCCACCCATTCCACCCTGCCTGTACTCTTCTTCACCTCTCTTCCACATTCACCATTACTCTGAACTGTTGATCCCAAGTACTTAAATCGTCACCTTTACCAACTCTACTCCCTGCATCCTCACCATTCCTCTACCCTCCCTCTCATTTACACACATATATTCTGTCTTAGCCCTGCTGACCCTCATTCCTCTGCTCTCTAGAGCATATCTCCACCTCTCCAGAGTCTCCTCAACCTGATTCCTACTCTCACTACAGATCACAATGTCATCTGCAAACATCATAGTCCACGGGGCCTCCTGTCTGATCTCATCTGTCAACCTGTCCATCACCACTGCAAATAAGAAAGGACTCAGAGCTGATCCTTGTTGTAATCCCACCTCCACCTTAAGCGGATCTGTCACTCTCACTGCAGTCCTCACCACTGTCACTACCCTCGTACATATCCTGTACCACTCTTACGCACTTCTCTGCCACTCCGACTTCCTCATACAATACCACAACTCTTCTCTAGGCACCCTGTCATATGCTTTCTCCAAGTCTACAAAGACGCAATGCAACTCCTTCTGACCTTCTCTGTATTTCTCCATCAACACTCTCAGAAAACATTGCATCTGTAGTGCTCTTTCCTGGCATGAAACCATACTGCTGATCACTAATCATCACCTCCCTTCTTAACCTTGCTTCCACTACTCTTTCCCATAACTTCAAGCTGTGACTAATCAGTTTTATCCCTCTGTAGTTACTGCAGCTCTGCACATCACCCTTATTCTTAAAGATAGGTACCAAAACACTTTTCTCCACTCCTCAGGCACGCTCTGACTTTCCAAGATTTCATTAAACAATCTTTTTAGAAATTCCACTGCCATTTCTCCTAAGCACCTCCATGCTTCCATTGGTATGTCATCTGGGCCAACAGCCTTTCCATTCTTCATAGCTGCCCTTACTTCCTCCTTGCTAATCTGTTTCACTTCCTGATTCACTATCCCATCATCCAACCTTCTCTCTCTCTCATTCTCTTCATTCATCAGCCTCAAAATACTCTTTCGATCTACTCAACACACTCTCCTCTCTTGTGAGTACCTTTCCCTCACTATCCTTTATCACCCTTACATGCTGCACATCTTTCCCAGCTCTGTCCCTCTGTCTAGCTAATCGGTACAGGTCCTTTTCTCCCTCTTTAGTGTCCAATCGCTCGTACAGCTGTCCATATGGCCTATCCTTAGCTTTTGCCACCTCTCTCTTTGCCATGCGCCTCATCTCCTTATACTCATGTCTACTTTCTTCATCTCTTTGACAATCCCACTTCTTCTTCTCC